>NC_041395.2:276490021-276575021 GCF_900747795.2 Erpetoichthys calabaricus
AAATAAATTAATACCTGCACTTTTCCCCTTATAAACAGGAGCATCTGGAAGTTACTTGCATGTACATACTGCTAACTGTCAGAGCTTTCACTTATTTCACTGGACAAGAACACCACAAATACGATTAACAGGAAGCACAAGACAGTGTTCCCAAAAAATGGAACATGGAGATAAAGTAGAAAAACAGTTTGTGGTGGAAATCCTTTTAGAGCTTCTTGCCAACTTGTCAAAGGAAGGTAAAGCAGTTCTTAAGTCTTTAGAGTGCTTGTACCTTCTCAGTAAAATAAGTTGGGTTATAATGTTTGTTTATAGGATAGGATACCTTATGCCCTGGCTCAAAAGAATTTCTTTGTCTTACAATGTAGTATTTTAGTATTGGCATTGACCTTTGTCTTCCTTTCACTCAAAAGGATCCCCACCTGAGCTCTCTTAACATGCTTGCCATTGGGTTTTTATTCCATTTCCAGATGTAAAATGTTAATCTTAAATGCTCCCTTTCCATTTCAATGAATGCCTTAAAACAAGTCTGTCACTGTTGTGCAAAAGCAAAAACAACATTTAATCAATAATGCTCCTAATACATGCATATACACCTCCTATTACTAATAGTGAGCTTAGTAGAGCAGCTGACAGCCATGCAAACAGGGTTTCCTATGGTAAACTACTCTAAAAATGAGACAGTTGAAGGAAAGAACATTTCAAAAAAATGAAACGTCATGGAAGTTCCTGTTCACTGTGAGGTCCTCTTAGATTTATTTGGAACACCAGGATTCAGTCCAGGAGAATAGCCTGGAATTGCCATTAATTGACAACTGCATGTGGTCAGGTCAGGCACAGTCCATAAAAGCTGCATGGAGCATCTAAATTATAAGGTGAAGCATAAGGATTGGTGTAGCGCCAGTTTTGTGAATGGCTAGAGTGGGATGAATCCAGGAAGGAAATGGAGACCATGGCAATGGAAACTTGTTCTTAGGTCCTGGAATTATACTTCTGATAGGGAAAGAGCAAATATAGGTGGAGTCCTCTCTACACTCCACAATGGCTCTGAAACCAAACTTCTGAATCAAGGGTGATCTCTCTTCTTCATTTCCTCCTTTAAAGTTGCCCTGGATGGATGTTATACACTGGAGCTTATTTTGGCAAATAAAAAGGATTTCTAAGTAATTGCACAAATAAAAACTTCACTACATAATGCATGTATGTACCAGACAACAATTCATAGTATGTTTTTCTGTTTTTGTTAGAGATGCTGTAATCACAGCCTCTGAACAGGTAACACATGTTCTGGACCCTCAGGTAAAGAGATGCACAGAATGATCAGCTGATCACATCTCAGTTATAAGCCATTTCAAGACAGATGGAGCAACTGCCAGATGCCGAAGAGCCAAATCAAAAGTAATGGTATGCTATGAGTAACCAGCAGACGTCTCTGGTAAGAAAGGAATTGTACTCAGATTTCTGGAAGAAAATTGTTCTGCATTTTGGGGAAGTCAGGGACAGGGTTGCCAGGACCTAGAAAAATTCCCAGATCCAAGACAGCACCTTGTGCCACAAGAAACCAGCCCAATACTTAACGTATACAAGTTAAAGCATTGAAGAGCAGGGGAGCGGAGCTTCTTCTCCCAGGGTTTTGAGAGCAACATTATATGCATACAGCATACTATTGAGCAGCTTCCCCTTGAAGGTTTGAGCACAGTATTACCATTTCAAGGAAGAGCTGGTCAGGGTCCCATTGGTGTAATGAGTGTGGCTGCTAACATTGCAAAGGGAGTTTAAAAGATAGCCCAAAACACCTTGTAGTTTTTACAAAAGAAGCCCAAAAACCCTAAACTAGTAAATATTTCCCCATATGAAACCAATCAAAAACAGCCCAATTAGGTGAGCAAACTGTGGACCTGGCAACACTAGCCAGGGACATCTGAACGGACCTTAAATCAATGAACACTGAATGGAGGGAGCTACAAGGGAAAAATGTTATAAGTGCATGTTGTGATACAAATTGAAGAAAGAGGCCCTCCATGCAATATTGAAAGGAGGTCTTCCAGGGATGCATGAGAAATACCAACAGGCCAAGTAAAAACCTGTGGGGAAGCCATGGACAAACACTTTCCAAAGATCTCGAATAGGCGGTCTCAAACCATTTGAAGTCTCAGAAAAGGTGGGTTTGCAGAGAGTTTGGGTGGGAGGAAAAAAAAAAAAAAAAAAACACTTAGCAGAACCTGTAAACCTGTTGGGTATGAAGGAGGCACTCAAAGTGTTGGCTGGGGCATCTCTGTAGTTGAGGTGACTTCTGTGATTAAAAAGTTCTAAGGACAAAAGTCTGAAAAAGTCGACAAGATCAGTCCAGAAATAGACCAAACACTGGATACTGTGGGACTGCTATTGAAAACACATCTCTGCAATGGTGTTTGGAAATGGAGCACAGTTCCTCTGGATTAGGAGACTGGTGTGGTATTCCCCCATTGACAGGATATCATGGTACCGCTAATAATCAAGATGCATCAAGTTTGAGAAGGGCTAAATCTCCACTGCTTAACAAATGAAGCGGCCATCTAGGTCTCAGACTGATCTCTGGCATACACTGGAATATTCACAACGGAGTGTGATGTGAATGGGAAGAGACTTGGCACTTCCAAATCTAAAATCTTGCATCTCACTCAAACAGCAGCAGCTTGTTTCCTGTAGGCAAGGAGTGAGTAGCTGCTCTACATGGAAGGGCTCAAGTACCTTGAGGTCCTCCTCACAAAAGAGAATTGAAGCAATTATTAGACTGAACAAATAACCAGCATAGTGGCTTTAAAAGTGGTTTTAATAATGATGTACCAGACCTTGACGGTAATGGAGGCGTGAAGTCCTCAGACTAAACTTTTGATTAACTGGTCAGTCTACACCTGGATTCTCCCCTACGGTCATAAACTCAAATTTATAACTCCAAGTATGAGACTGCAAGAACAAGCAGATGAAATTGCATTCCTGCTCAAAACTGCTGGACTCACGCTCCATGACAGCCATGGACACTGGAAGAAAAATAAACATCAGATTTAGAAGAAGCTCTTGAAACAGTAGAATTGCTCCATGCCTAAGCAGCTATATCATACATACATACATACATACATACATACATACATACATACATACATACATACATACATACATACATACATACATACATACATACATACATACATACATACATACATACATACATACATACATACATACATACATACATACATACATACATACATACATACATACATACATACATACATACATACATACATACATACATCACAGAGAGTACACATATACAAAGTATAAAAGCCAACTGCAGTGGTTACCACTGCAGTCTCATGGATACAACAGCGTGGGTTTGTGGTCTTTACGGAGTACGCTCTCCGTCGGTTCTCTGGGGTTTTCTCCAAGTAATACGGTTGTCCTAACACACCCAAAAAAAGGCAGAGTAGGTTATCTGCCAGTTTCAATTGACCCAGTGCGGGTGTGTGTTTTTCCATGGTCTGGCAGCCAGATGCTGGAAAGTGCTCCACTGCCCCCTACACTTTAGGCTAAGGGAGTTTCAAAATGTATTGTAACATTCTCAGAACTGCTTAAAAGGGGGTTTAAAAAAAATCATGTGCAGAGAGCCAGTCTATTCATAAACTCACCAACACAAAACAGACTTGAGGATCCCAGGGGAAAAGAAAGGGGACTAGAGGAAAAACCATGCAGACGTGGTAAGAATGTGCAGACCCCACAGAGTTAGTTACTGATTATGGGATCTGCACTCACAACAGTGGGTCCAAAAGGCAGAAGCACTGCATCACTGTGCAGTTTAAAACCACATAAAAACAACAACATAGTGCAGGCCTTCATATAACTAAAGATGGTGTCCTTAATGACCAAAGCATAAAATAACAAAAAGTAGAAGGGATTCTGTGTAAAGATGGGAAGTGAATGTTTTTTTCTTATCCTCCATCATCACTTTGCTTTCTGCAGATTCAGCACTCTGAAGTGAGTGATATAAACTTGTATCATCAGTGTGAAAGCTGCTGCACTTTTACAAGCAGCAGCGAAGGAGGCAGAAAAGTGGCTTTTTTCTTTAAACAAATAAATAAGCACATCTTATTATTTCGAAAGCAGGCAAAAAATTTTCAGAGCCATTTGGCTTTCACCCCTCATTTAACATTTTCAGGAAGCTACAGCTAATACATTTTTTGAAAAATTAACCAAATTAGCTAACAGATTAAGAAAAGGAAAACATTCTGGTGGACCAGCTGACCCTTAAGGAGCCTCAGACAATCACCCGTGTTAAGCACTACATCTGGCAAAACCAACAGCAGCTCTCTGCTTTTACCTTCACCTTATTCTCAATTAAGTGAGGGTGTCCGTCAATGTTAGTGCTGTGAAAGGCAGTCTCCTGCCTTATGCCCATTTCAGCTGGAATAGGCCACAGCACACCCAGCACAAAATTAGATTGACAAAGCTTCAAGACGTTTCATTTATTCACCGACAAAAAAAACAAAAACAAACACACAAACTAGTATAAACCAAAAAGACTTCATATCTGATGTTTAGTTAGAATGAAATTGAAAATGCTAGTAGTTGTTCTCCTGCTAATGACACACATTTACACACCATTTTCAAACCAACCTAATCCAAGGGGGTCAGAGCCAATCCCAGCAGCTTTAGGCACGAGGCAGGGACCAACCCAGAGAGTCAACCGAAATGCCCTCTGAAACACCCACACACAACTCAGACCAATTCATATTTGCCAGCTAACTGGCATTCTGTAGTGTGGCAGGTCCAATGCTGGATGGCTCATAATCACCTCTCACTCACTCGAACTTCAACATCTGTGCCTCAAAGCGTGTGTTCTGGCGTCAGTCACTGTTGTTCACTTATTCCTATGCAGGATTGGGTGGGAATCTTATTTTACTTTATATTCCTCCCTCATAACCATTGATAACTATTTGTGATCAGCCATTTTTGTTCTTGTTTGAGGTAAGCAGCAGTTGGTATCCACAAAAAAAACTGCTATTTAACCTAACACACAGTAAGTTTTTTGGGATGGAAGAATATGCCTGGAGTACTCATGGGAAGCAAAGTAAAAGATGTACACATGGCTTAACTTTCAGGTGCGTTTAAGGGCTGTGCAAACACGGTTCTTCAATGGATGGAGTTCAGCAGGTCGACTCTAGCACTTTCTCACTTCAATTCAGGGATGAGGGAGCCAAAAAAAAAAAAAAAAAAAAAAAAAAAACCCCCACACCTCACCAAGATTGGGCAAAAGGCTGAAAACAGACCTAGACAGGATTATCACAAAGACCACTCTCACACAACTCCATCCCATACAGGTGCTGATCATAAAATTAGAATATCATGACAAAGTTGATTTATTTCAGTAATTCCATTCAAAAAGTGAAACTTGAATATTAGATTCATTCATTACACACAGACTGATGTATTTCAAATGTTTATTTCTTTTAATGTTGATGATTATAACTGACAACTAATGAAAGTCCCAAATTCAGTATCTCGGAAAATTAGAATATTGTGAAAAGGTTCAATATTGAAGACACCTGGTGCCACACTCTAATCAGCTAATTAACTCAAAACACCTGCAAAAGCCTTTAAATGGTCTCTCAGTCTAGTTCTGTAGGCTATACAATCATGGGGAAGACTGCTGACTTGACAGTTGTCCAAAAGACGACCATCGACACCTTGCACAAGGAGTGCAAGACACAAAAGGTCATTGCTAAAGAGGCTGGCTGTTCACAGAGCTCTGTGTCCAAGCACATTAATAGAGAGGCGAAGGGAAGGACAAGATGTGGTAGAAAAAAGTGTACAAGCAATAGGGATAACCGCACCCAGGAGAGGATTGTGAAACAAAACCCATTCAAAAATGTGGGGGAGATTCACAAAGAGTGGACTGCAGCTGGAGTCGGTGCTTCAAGAACCACCACACACAGACGTATGCAAGACATGGGTTTCAGCTGTCGCATTCCTTGTGTCAAGCCACTCTCGAACAAGAGACAGCGTCAGAAGCGTCTCGCCTTTGGACTGCTGCTGAGTGGTCCAAAGTTATGTTCTCTGATGAAAGTAAATTTTGCATTTCCTTTGGAAATCAAGGTCCCAGAGTCTGGAGGAAGAGAGGAGAGGCACAGAATCCACGTTGCGTGAGGTTCAGTGTAAAGTTTCCACAGTCAGTGATGGTTTGGGGTGCCATGTCATCTGCTGGTGTTGGTCCATTGTGTTTTCTGAGGTCCAAGGTCAACGCAGCCGTCTACCAGGAAGTTTTAGAGCACTTCATGCTTCTTGCTGCGGACGAACATTATGGAGATGAAGATTTCATTTTCCAACAAGACCTGGCACCTGCACACAGTGCCAAAGCTACCAGTACCTGGTTTAAGGACCATGGTATCCCTGTTCTTGATTGGCCATCAAACTCGCCTGACCTTAACCCCATAGAAACTCTTTGGGGTATTGTGAAGAGGAAGATGCAATACGCCAGACCCAACAAATCAGAAGAGCTGAAGGCCACTATCAGAGCAACATGGGCTCTCATAACACCTGAACAGTGCCACAGACTGATCGACTCCATGCCACCCCGCATTGCTGCAGTAATCCAGGCCAAAGGAGCCCCAACTAAATATTGAGTGCTGTACATGCTCATACTCTTCATGTTCATACCTTTCAGTTGGCTAACATTTCTACAAATCCTTTTTTGCATTGGTCTTAATTAATATTCTAATTTTCCGAGATACTGAATTTGGGACTTTCATTAGTTGTCAGTTATAATTAATCAACATTAAAAGAAATAAACATTTGAAATACATCAGTCTGTGTGTAATGAATGAATCTAATATACAAGTTTCACTTTTTGAACGGAATTACTGAAATAAATCAACTTTGTCATGATATTCTAATTTTATGACCAGCACCTGTATACACAGACAGTGACAATCTGCAAATGCCAATTAACATAACCTAAATAAACTTTTTTTTTTTTTTTAAAAACACACACACATTTTTTTAAGCATGTCTGGCCATAGTAATTTTCATAAAATGGCACTTAGAAAGCTATTAAGTTATGACAAATGTTAGGAAATTACTGACGTGAAAGTCAAATTCTATTACAGTTACTGGCCATTATGGATATGAAGTGAACGTAGCTCTGTAAATTATAGGGTTAGCAGATTTTCAAAGTCCAAAACCGGGACACTTGTACAGCATGTACGCCCATGCATAAAGGCCATTGTCATTTGTTGAACAACTGCTTTATCTCATCCGAGGGGGAGCACCATTCACAAATGACCATACAGGATTCCACACAGTTCTTAAAAGTGGAAACAAATAAATAGCAGTGCTGTGTTTCTGCCCGCTTCTTGGTCATCCTTGCAATGCTGTGCAAATTTACCACAAAGGTCTTAATCAAGCTTTCCTTACCAGAGTTTGAACAATGCGATTATACTTGTATTACATCAAACTGGGAGCTGGGGTATAAGAGCGTCCCTCTTTGGAGTTTCAAAAGTGCTGTTCTAAATATATTATGTGGATGTTTGATATCTTGCGGCTCTGAGACTTGGGATCTGCACTGGCAATCGGAAGGTTGCCGGTTCAAATCCCGTAAAATGCCAAAAGGGACTCTGCTCTGTTGGGCCCTTGAGCAGTACTGTCCCTGTCACCTGGATGCCTGGCCACCCTAGGAAATCGTAGTGACAGTGAAATAGTAAATTAATATACTGTGCAGATAATGGAGCTGCAAGCTAGTTTTAGTGCAAGGTAAACAGTACCAAATATTTGCTTTGTGCACAACAACTTACACGGCACAGAGTACTTCATATCAGGATACCCCTTTGTTGTTCTTGCTTACATTTTCTACTGTTAAGGTTAGTAGGATAATTTATTGCACCTATTACAACTTAAAGCATCGGGATAAGTGAGATGCATACAGAGGTTTACTTGCATGGTAAAGTGGACTTGCCACTAAGAGGGCTGCTGTACCCACACGCGCAATCAGCCACTGACAGCAGCTTCCTACCCCCACAAATGCAAATGCGTTTGCTGTTAGAGACATCTGTGAAAGGAGAAAAGAAAATCTACAAGTTGGTATAACCACTGTCAAGGTAAAACTGAAGCTGCAAATTTACTTGTAATTGAATACACACAGAAATGTTTCTGTTTGAAGCTGCACAACTTTACAAACTTGCTAAAAAACTTTTCATGCGAAAAACTTGTACAGTGTGATCTGTTCAAGATACCTCAACGAAAACTGACTTGACAAATTTCCTTGAAGATTAAATGTGCCACATTTCAACAAAACTGATCCACAGGGGTTCAAGCACTGGACAGACAGACAGGGCTATTGCAATAGATGATTTGCACATTAAATTAAAATACGCCTAAAACACATTGCACAGCTACAGGAGCAACAAGTAAACTGCACAGAACACAGGGTGAGATGCATGAGGCAGCAACTCAAACCCCCAAGCCACAACAGTACTGAAATAAATGAAGCTGCTTTTTAAAAAAAGTCTGCAGCCCAACAAGATTTGAGGAGGAGGGGAAAAATAAATAAATAAAATTAAAACACACCACAGACTTGGATGACTTTATAACAAACACGGACGGAAAGAGGAAAGCTGCTGTCAGGCAGAGCCGAGTCAGTCTTATTTTTAAAGCTTGATTCGTTTCCATCAGACTGCAGTCTTTGGTTCCTAAGGGTCAAATGCAACACAAGAACAACTCTTATCCCCAAAGTGAAGCATTTTTAACTTCTAATGGCTGTAGGGATCCCACAGAATTTTGAAATGTTGGGGACTGTTAGTCATTCTTGTCTATACAAATCTTATAGGCGAGGGTATTGACATCTAACCTACAATGCAATACACGGTCAGGTTTAAGGAAAGCAAAATGCAGAAAATGTGTCAAGCATAGTTTAATTATTAATTTTGATTATATTAGAAATACAAATAAATAATTTTATACCCTACTAGCTGAAATACCAGCATTGCCCAAAAGGAAAATGAAGTGTCTTTTGTTTTTTAATTGTTTGAGAAAAAAAACAAAAAAAAAAAACACAACTTTAAAAATAAATTAACAATAAAGACTCACTAATGTGCTTGTTTTGTGGTCTTGTAATATATGTATGAATGTTATTATCCAGTTGACGCTCAGAACCGGCCAACTCTAACTTGAAAAGCGACAGGGGCGAGGTGCTGCTCAAACGTAAAGAATGCTGGCAGTTGCCTGCTATATACTAACTGTGTAAGCACGTACTGTTAAAAAGCACGGGATCCTAGAAAGTACCGAAATGGTCAGAACTACTCCGAGCATCTCTCTGCTAGGAGGATTCGTGTTTTCTCAACGTGCTCGCATCGTTTGTGCATTAGCAGCTAAGCGACTGTATTTCTTAGGAGGGTTCTTTTTTTCCCCCCGATGTGCTGGCCTCGCTTGAATATCCTCGGAGCTGGAGCCCTCACCCCGACTCTACGTCTCACTTCCGGGCCAGACAAACACACACACACACACACACACAGAACTCTAATTTCAAAAGCAACAGGGGCGCGGTGGTGCTCAAACATAAAAAGAATGCTGCCAGTCACCTCCAGTTTGCCCTGATAACATGCATACATGAGTGCAAGATCACCCCCCCACCCTACCCAGAAGGGGGTGGGTTAGGGCTGACTTCACCCTGCAGTATTTTTAGTCAACCAATGAAGAACGTGTGTACCAAGTTTCATGAAAATCGCTCAAGCCGTTCGGACGGGATGCTAGTACACACACACAAACAATATTTATATTATACACACACACACAGTGTATATATATATTATATATATATATATATATATATATATATATATATATATATATATATATTTATTTATTATATTATATAGCGGCACGGTCGGTGTCGCTGCTGCCTCGCAGTCAGGAGACCTGGGTCCTCCCTGCGTGGAGTATGCATGTTCTCCCCGTGTCTGTGTGGGTTTTCTGCCACAGTCCAAAGACATGCAGGTTAGGTGCATTGGCGATTCTAAATTGTCCCTAGTGTGTGCTTGTTGTGTGTGTGTGTGCGCACGCCCTGCGGTGGGCAGGCACCCTGCCTGGGGTTTGTTTCCTGCCTTTTGCCCTGTGTTGGCTGGGATTGGCTCCAGCAGACCCCCACGACCCTGTGTTAGGATATAGCGGGTTGGATAATGGATATCTATATATATATTTTTTTTTGATTTTGTATGCATATAGATCAGTGATCACAAGTCCTTCCTTCTAACAGTGTTGCAATGTTCCTGTATATGTGTTGCGATTCTTTTTGAGGTTTGTCCTATATATACACTGCTGGGCAAGAACTGCATGGAATGCTATAAACTGCGTTTCATGTTCCTGCTGTCGATTTCTTGATTTTAGCATTAAAAAAAGGACAGTGCGTAGAATAGCACACAAGCCTACGAACATTCCGATTCCTGATTATCAACAGGACATACATTTAACTGGGAAAACGTACAAGAAAGATTTAATGCCAGTACTAAAAGTGCCAGAGAGCTGGCTGAATCTTGGCTATTGGACGAAAAACGCCATTAATTAGACATAGACCCAGCATATGCAAACTTAAGAACATATTCATAATAAATAATACTTTACAACCAATACCCCCCCCCCCACCACCACATACACACACTGACCTAGCTGCAACCGCCATACCCCCACCTAATTTTGCTATATATTGCCTTTGATTCTTTTATGTCTAAGCATTATCCTCCGATGAAGGCCCCTGGCAGGGGTTGAAAGCTCAGGAATAAAAACTACTTTATGATACGTGATTCTTTCTCTCCCTTTGTGGATCACCAGCAGCAAATATCTATATCTATATATAGTGTAATCCAAAGAAAACCCACTATGTCAGATTACAATTGGCATAAAATATGGCTTTAGGATTGCAGGAAAAACTAGATTATGCCCACTAACACAAAGTTGGTGCAATGTCCTGCATTTTTATACAGCATACAGTAATCGCTCCTCCATCGCGGGGGTTACATTCCAGAACCCCCTGCGAGAGGTGAAAATCCGCGAAGTAGAAACCATATGTTCATATGGTTCTTTTTATATATTTTTAAGCCCTTATAAAAACTCTCCCACACTATTATAAGCATTTCCCGCACAATTATACAGCATAAACCCTTTGTATTCTCTTAGATATTAGGCAAGATTCGTTGAAATTATGTATGTAAACACAGTTTATATACAGTAAAACCTAAATATTAAAGATATCGAGCGTCTCCGATATCACATATGTTACAGCCATTACGACAGACAGGCCACCAGCAATAAATACGTACAATGCAAAAAAAATTGTATACAGTAAAGTGTGTACAATGACACTAAACTATGTACATGTGATAAGTACTGTACGTAGATAATTAATTATGGTTACTCACCAACAATGACACGACGACTTGTCCGATAACGATGAGTTTAATTTTACTGCACAACAGGGATCCCACAGGAGAGCGTTACAGCTCTTCTAAAGGAGCCTCTTCAGGCAACGGTGTAGCACAGCCGTTCTTCTTCCATCACTCTTCAATTCAAATCCCTAAAGCAGATTCCATCCAGACTACTGCCTTATCATGTCCACTTGCAACTCGTTTTGCGCCCTGGTTAAAGGACACTGTGGCCGTAGATCTTATATGCTTTTCCTCCTTTTTAAAATAAAAAGAATCATGGACTCATTGATGCCGTAATGGTGTCCTGCAGCAGTGTAGCTGTTCCCTTCCTTCAACATATCCAAAACTTTTACCTTTTCTGCAATCATTTGCATCTTCTGTTGGCGCTTGGACACGGCCCCTGAAGCAGTAGCAGGAGCACGTTAATGCTGAATGAGTGAGAGGAGACTTCCTGGTTAATGCAGCACTCCGTCGCTGAGCCAATCAGCACACAGGAACTTAACTGTGTGCTCTGATTAGGTAGCTTCTCAGTCATCCGCCAATAGCGTCCCTTGTATGAAATCAACTGGGTAAACCAACTGAGGAAGCATGTACCAGAAGTAAAAAGACCCATTGTCCGCAGAAACCCGCGAAGCAGCGAAAAATCCGCGTTATATATTTAGATATGCTTACATATAAAATCCGCGATAGAGTGAAGCTGCGAAAGTCGAAGCGCGATATAGCGAGGGATTACTGTATAGCTTTTCGAACACTCATCTGTGGTGCCCTCCTCCACTAAGTTAAGCAAACCATCAATACCTTTGAGACTTGAGAAAATAAAATCGATTTCAAGACACACAGTTTGGTCAGCTGAATATGGTGCTGGACTGGTGAAAAAGACAACCAGCAGGACAAACATTTTCTCTTCAGACTGACGTTTACCACCAATTTATACCAGAATCATCCTTGATCTGGCTGAATTGACAAATAATCAAGAGCTGCCAGAGGAGGGTCAATGAACTTAACTGGCTAATTACACTCTTCTCACAAACAGTTCATGCTTAGCTACAACCGACTTTTAAAAAGCTTTACATTTAACTGGATATCGGGTTTCTTAATGATCTGACAAGTGCAAAAGTTAAGCCAAAAATTAATCACGCCACAGCTCCTCAAGACGGCTGCCTCTGACCAAAAGTGTTGTTGCGTTCTTTCATAAATCACAAGTGTTAAACAGAGGATGACTTAATAAATTGAAGTAATAATTTTAACAAGTATACTCTGGTTAGCTGGCAGTATAACAATAACCACAAAATATTAGACTGCTCAGATTCTGAAGTAATCTTAAGATGATCAAAACTGGACAGAAAAAAAGCGGAGTCAGCTTAGACTATGTGGTTTTGCAGCTTCGCTCCATTTATCATTTTGTATTATAATGTGGCTATGGTCTTTGACCTAGGCAGCTTGCAAGATCAGTGTACATCTATATATATATATATATATATATATATATATATATATATATATATATATATATCACAATTCATTAAGCCGCCAGCGATAAAGACACCCATGGAACACGCAGGATGGAGCCACACCCACCAACTCTAAGACCATTGGATACGTTGACAACTCGCAGAGCCACGCCCACCAACTCAGACGCAGCAACTCACAAAGCAGGGCGTCATTTGCGATCATCTCTGCTACACTCCACATGCACTTCTGAGCCACATTGACTTTCATTATTCTTTTCGGTTACGACGCATGACCACGTCCACCATCGCAAACTGTTTTACACGCCATGGTCTTAGAGTTGGTGGGTGGGTCTCCATGAGTTGCTCTTGCGAGTGGGCACATGACCAGGTGGTGTGTATGCTTCGAGAACGAGGGTGGACGCAACAGGACCATCTAAGAAGAAGCACGTTTGTCGCGGATGTGAATCGCTGAATGAGCGTGCGATGGCGGTCCTCCAGTTGTCAGTCACAGACAATTGTATGTTGCCCTCTCCAGAGTTCCACCTTTTCATTTCACCTACAGTCGTATCCTCAAACCCACCCTATTTGGACAACTGTGTCTTTCAGGAAGTGTTCTCCCATCAATACATAATTATGCGGCGTATGCTATGCCGCGGGTTGGCTAGTACAATAAATTAAATAAGACTTGCTTAGAGTGGTGACCTTGTGGTTTAAGTTCAGTGCTACAGCTCCATTCCTGTCATGACAGCACACACTATCAAGCCGAAAAGACAGAATGAATCTCATCCCAGCTAACAATAATGGGGAAGCAATTGGAAGATACTAGGAGCAGATCAGCAGTGAGGCCATACAGAAATAGGCTTTCACTTTGTGAATTACTTGAAGAAAAGCAGCACAACACAGCAGATACTCGAGACACCAGAAGACTATTCTGACTGCTGCAGTACGTTTGTTACCAAACAAGTAAACCCATAGGGCTGAGATATCAAAAAATTTTAAAACCCACATTGAGGGACCTGACTTACAAATCAACCGCTACAGAGTTACACCAAATGCTACTGCAGCGAGGCCTGCCAGATTACAGAATTCCACCCACGTCACACACACACCTCTAAGGTCGGGCAAACTGCAATCCAGCAAATCCCTGCCAACAGCATTAAATTCGGCTTTTACACCAAAGCCTGACAGCCTACTACCAATTAACACTGCCACTGTGAAAAGCTACAATACCATGCTGTTGTACACCAGGTTATGTTATTCCCATCTCATCCCAACCCCCCCCCCATTAATGTAACTTCGTACATCGCCTACAACTACTCAGCATACCCCAACATCTCCAACCTTTATCATCATCATCATTATTATTATTAAAAGAGCTGGTGGGAGTGTGCGATTTTGAGCATGACAGGGTACCATCCAGAGGTGGTTTCCACCTTGCGTATGAAGACGTAGGGATCGGCTTGGACTCGAACACGTTATTGGACAAATCAATACAGTAGATGATATCCTGAACTCCGCTTGCACCATCTGAAAACACTTTGTTTGCTCTTCTCACACCAGCCAGCGGCACCAACCCTGCCAGTTCTCTTTTGGCTCGCCTAAGTTTCAAAAGCTAACTTTGACAGTCTCCGATCTTCACAGTCACTGAAACTTTATTTTGAAGAAGTATACATTCCTTATTCAAATTTACCTCTGTTTAGGTCCCCCCTAACCCACCCTCTTAACAAAAAAAACTGGAAGAAATGTGATGATTACAGTGCCTTGGTGGTTAATGCACAACTTCAAACTTCACTTTTACAAAACAATCAGAAGCAATTTGGAAACTGCTGGAATAAAAGCCAGCATTCGCTTCACTGTATAACCAACGAAAGCAAAGCAAATGTGCAGCTGGCATCAAACCATAAAGACCAGACAGACGCAGCTCCAGCAGGGCTTGAAATTCATTTTTGAAACTGGGGGGAAATTCCCATTTAAATTTAACATATGGGGGTAAGTGCAAAATCAGTTTAAAAAATTTACAGTAGTTTATAAAATGTTGCATAGATAAAGTTATCAGCCATTATTACAAGTTTAAATAAGTAAATCTTCAATTTTACAGGTAAAGATCTCCACTTATATTTGATCAAAATTCCAGACATTCCAAAAAATTTGCACCAGCAGAATAAAAATTAAAAAAAAAAAAATCTAGGAGAGAAAAACATTTTGCGGTTTTCCTATTTGGATATCATTTCAGACGATTTAAGGTGTTAAGCGGTCAACACAAGGCTCCAAGCATGAATGCCCCTAGTTTAAACAATCAAAGATGTTTACTTAAATACAGCGGATGCTAAGGTGGCACACTGGCACAGACTGACTGGCACTGCCAGCACCCGATTGTCTGTGTGGAGCCTGAATGTTCTCCTTGGTACTTCAGTTTTCCTCACACATTCTCAAAGCTCCACAGGCTTTTGTGAACTGGTGGGCAAGTGTGGACCCTGCAATGAACTGGTGCCCTGTCTGGGCCTTTATCCTGCACGGTGCCCAGTGCTGTAAGGACAGTCTCTTTCATTCTGAATCAGAGAAAGTGGGTTTGAGAATGACTCAGACTATTATTAGTTTGCCAGTGAACAGAACATATTCTTTGAGACAATAATGAACTTTTGCCAAAACCAAACTAAATGTGTAAACCATTGGAAAAGTAAAGAGGATTTGTGGTAAAGCGTCCTACAAAGTCCTCATTTCTTTGCCAAAATGTCCTTTTTTTTTTTTTTTTTTTAAGAGTTAAGAGATGGCAGCCATAGCCGTATTTTACTGTGCAAGGTAGCCTTGAGCATTCTCTCAGATTTGTGTGTGCAACTGAATTCAGGTTTAAAGGCAGTCAGCCCAACATAGACATTATAAAGAAAACAAAGCCACAAATTGAAAGCAGTTGGTTTGTCAAATAAGAAATGAAACCAAATATGTATTTTCTAAGAAATCACTTTTCGAAATTTTGTATTGCTTTTAGCACAAGAATGTACTTTAGCCCGTTTTTAACCTTCAATTTAAAAAAGACAGTTTCTTATATAGATGGTGCAGTTTGAGTGGGGCCCGTGTCTTCAACTCCTGCTTCACAACTGCACAACTCCACTGAACAGCCAAACTGCCGAATTCCGCAGCTAAACACTCCAGTCAAGAGCAACTACAGCAGAACGGGGACCTGCTATGCATGGGAGCTTAATTAAATGTACACAATGAAAAATAAATTCCTAACCAACAAGATAGTTGCAAGTATAAAAAAAAAAAAAGTCTTTCCAGAAGGACATTGAATATTCTTGCAACAACCAAGAAAGACTGCTTATCAGTGTGAACACGTTCAAATTTAGAATTTGTGGGAGTTACTGAAGTTCTGTGGGATATCTGCAATTCTGGACAAATTTCAGGCTCTGTCCGGTACCAGGGAGAAGGCGAGGATCTTTAATAAAAAGATGGAAATGGGCATGACGAAACACAAGGCTCCAAAAGGAGGACAATTTTAGGATGGCAACGTTAAACCAAACCTGCACAATGAGCTCTTCCTGGCACAATAAGATTCATAACCAGCATGCGTGTGTTAAGTAAAATTAAACCTGCATCATCACGCAGAGGGCCAACATACAACTAGGGGTGAAAAACTAAACATGGACAACAAGCTAAACTAAAGGCACTCAATTTCCCTAAATTACAGTTAGGTCCATAAATATTTGGAAAGAGACAACTTTTTTCTAATTTTGGTTCTGTACATTACCACAATGAATTATAAATGAAACAACTCAGATGCAGTTGAAGTGCAGACTTTCAGCTTTAATTCAGTGGGGAAAACAAAACGATTGCATAAAAATGTGAGGCAACTAAAGAATTTTTTGAACAATCCCTTCATTTCAGGGGCTCAAAAGTAATTGGACAATTGACTCAAAGGCTATTTCATGGGCAGGTGTGGGCAAGTCCGTTGTTATGTCATTATCAATTAAGCAGATAAAAGGCCTGGAGTTGATTTGAGGTGTGGTGCTTGCATGTGGAAGATTTTGCTGTGAACAGACAACATGCGGTCAAAGGAGCTCTCCATGGTGAAAGAAGCCATCCTTAAGCTGCGAAAACAGAAAAAACCCATACGAGAAATTGCTACAATATTACGAGTGGCAAAATCTACAGTTTGGTACATCCTGAGAAAGAAAGCAAGCACTGGTGAACTCACCAACGCAAAAAGACCTGGACGTCCACGGAAGACAACAGTGGTGGATGATCACAGAAACATTTCCATGGTGAAGAGAAACCCCTTCACAACAGACAACCAAGTGAACAACACTCTCCAGGGGGTAGGCGTATCGATATCCAAGTCTACCATACAGAGAAGACTGCATGAAAGTAAATACAGAGGGTGCACTGCAAGGTGCAAGCCACTCATAAGCCTCAAGAATAGAAAGGCTAGTTTGGACTTTGCTAAAGAACATCTAAAAAAGCCAGCACAGTTCTGGAAAAACATTCTTTGGACAGATGAAACCAAGATCAACCTCTACCAGAATGATGGCAAGAAAAAAGTATGGAAAAAGGTGTGGAACAGCTCATTATCCAAAGCATACCACATCATCTGTAAAACACGGTGGAGGCAGTGTGATGGCTTGGGCGTGCATGACTGCCAGTGGCACTGGGACACTAGTGTTTATTGATGATGCGACACAGGACAGAAGCAGCCGAATGAATTCTGAGGTGTTCAGAGACATACTGTCTGCTCAAATCCAGCTAAATGCAGTCAAATTGATTGGGCGGCGTTTCAAGATACAGATGGACAATGACCCAAAACATACAGCCAAAGAAACCCAGGAGTTTATTAAAGCAAAGAAGTGGAAAATTCTTGAATGGCCAAGTCAGTCACCTGATCTTAACCCAATTGAGCATGCATTTCACTTGTTGAAGACTAAACTTCAGACAGAAAGGCCCACTTAATAAAGTATCTATCTATCTATCAAACAAACGGCAACTGAAAGCCGCTGCAGTAAAGGCCTGGCAGAGCATTAAAAAGGAGGAAACCCAGCATCTGGTGATGTCCATGAGTTCAAGATTTCAGGCTTTCATTGCCAGCAAAGGGTTTTCAACCAAGTATTAGAAATGAACATTTTATTTCCAGTTATTTAATTTGTCCAATTACTTTTGAGCCCCTGAAATGAAAGGATTGTGTTCAAAAAATGCTTTAGTTGCCTCACATTTTTATGCAATCGTTTTGTTCACCCCACTGAATTAAAGCTGAAAGTCTGCACTTCAACTGCATCGGAGTTGCTTCATTTAAAATTTATTGTGGTAATGTACAGAACCAAAATTAGAAAAAAAAAAAAAAAAAAAAAAAAAAAAGAGGTCTCTGTCCAAATATTTATGGACCTAACTGTAATTTAACCCATAAGGCATTCAATATTTAATTTAATGAACTAATTAAAACTAATCAATGGTTCCACAGGACTTTTTCGTTAAGGTGAGAAGTTCCCAAGTTCCACCAAGTCATACATAAAATACATTTTGGGCGTACAGCCATCCATAAAAATGTGAAAATTTAACATGGCCTAATACTGTACTAATTGGTTTGTCACCATCAAAGACTTAAGTTGAGTCAAGTTGAACTTTGTTTGCTAGGAGTAAGCAAAGCATGACGACAACAAAGAGAATGGAGTCTGCTAATCCAGCAAAGTGAACACTGAACTCTAAAATGTTTGCCAACGCCCTTTCAGATGACGGGAGATTTACCGTTACACTGTTTGCAAGATCTTTTTTTGCCTTGTCTGGTCACCCAAGTGTTAACCTTGTAATAAAAGATCACCTCATCCACACCACAAAAAAATAAATAAATAAATAAATAAACCCAGGAGGATCTCCTACTCCTCCTCATCATTCAGGCAGTGTCAACTAGAAGTACAATACTACAGATAATAAACAGTATTATAAATTCTCAACATAATGAGCACAGTAGTACACTTCCAATATGGACCGATAAGTAGGATAACATACATATAAAGTATGTGTGTGTGTGTGTGTGTGTATATTATATATATATATATATATATATATATATATATATATATATATATATATATATATCTCAGCACAATACAGTCCCTTTTGCCAGCAGTCCTTCTGCCTCCACTCCTCCTCAGGCTTTGAGTGATGGTGACTGGCACCTTGAAGGTGTTAATGTGCCCAACGAGCTTCTTCCAGCAGCACTTCTCAGTGTGGTGGAAGTGCTGCCAAATAGGGCCCTGCAAATGTCCAGGTGCCCCCTGGCAGTGGCCACAGGCCCCAGCAGGGTTGAGCTTCCATGCTCATAACCCGTGGCCCTGCTGTAAGCCAAGGGGGCTGCCTTCTGCCAGTCCAGGGTAGAAACTCTTGAAAATAGGGCGTCCTGGGTGGTTAAGGGCTCTGCCATCCACGACAATATATATATGTATATACATACACAGACACAGTACATATAAAACTGTCGCTAAATCTCAAACATGTGGTCAAATCACAGTCTAAAACGTAACCAAAAGAAGAACTGGCTAAACAGGGGCAGCAACAGTCAACTTCAACAAGAGAACAGGCCGTACTCAGCCTTCCCATGCCATTAGCTTCAGACCAGAAAGAAAAAGCTGGACTTCATATGCAACCTACCTGGTCTTTCTCATGCGGAAGAAGAGTTACACATGGGGGGCAGCGAGTGGAAGCACTGGCTTTGGATGATCCGATCCCTTCAAAATTCCCATAGTTCATCCTGTAAAGTGGTCCATCCTTTAATAATCTCCCATTGTTAACGGCTCGCTTAGCTGCCAAACGAAGCCGCTGCTGGAACTGCGGGCTGCTCACCACACATGACAAGTCCTCCTGATTCCGAAGGAATCGTTCAATGTTCTTCAGTGAAGAACCACTGGGCTCATCTAGGCCTTCAATGGCCGTCTTCAACAGTTTATTCCAATCCACATTTCGAAGATCTGGAGAGCCTCTAATAGATCCCTTTAAGCATGCTGATGGGTTTCCGTATGAGTGTGTGGAAATCCGACCAGGATTGCCGGGGTCTTTGTATGATGCACAGCCTTTGTTTGTGACTTTAAGAATGGAGCCATCAAGAACACTTAATTCCAACTGCTCAAGGACAAGCAATTTATCTAATCCATGAGAAGCAGAAACCGCGTGGCAAATTCGTTCTTCAGACGGCCTCTGCTTCTGTCGCTTAACCTTCTGTATTGCTTCAAGAATCCACTCAGTATACAGTGGGTTGGCAAGTTTTACCATGATTGAACAATTACCTTCAACAACAAGTTATCCATAGAGCTCTCTCTTTGCACTTGATCTAACTAAATGCATCCAAAGCACGAAGAAAGGTAACTACACCAAAACAACAATTTAATGCACTCCTGTAAATCCAAGGAAAGCAGGACTTGAGTATCCAAGAGGACGACACATTTTTAAGGAATCCTCAAAATGAGCCATTGAAAGGCAAACAAGAAAAGCACAATAGAATCGTCTCGATCACCTCGGTGAAATCCAGAAGAGACAGAATCCTGGAAGACAAAAACCAAAAAATTAAATAAAAGTCAATCAAAAACTTAGAAAAATTTTTTTTTAAAAAATGTGAATCTGTTTCCTGTGGTCGGAAATAGCCTGGTGCAGCAGCCGTCAATGCAAGTCATCTCTGGCATCACTACACTTAGTTTAATTCAACACGACGAGCACAACGGAACAAAGAAACACGCGACACGTCTGCCACATTCCACCCCGTCCTATTTACAGAGGCAGACAAACCAAACAAATCAGACAAAAGTTACAAACTTCATCAGACTTAAACCTGGCATGCTAGGAACTCACACTTAAGGGGGCGGCAGTGGTGGTGGTGGTGGTGGTGTGTCACATCACATCATAAAGCAGTTCAAGAAAGGTTCTTTTGGGGGAACTCTCTTCAGGGTGGGGGTGCAGGCTGTTAAATTCCTATGTGGGGGGAGTGGGGGTGAAAAGAGAAAACAACATCTTAACATGCTTAACAAACAATGGAAAAGTTATAATGATGTAATAAATAGGTGAAGAAATACACACAGAGTAAGAACCCCTACTGGAATTAGACATATAGACGTGTGTGTGTGTGTGTGTGTGTGTGTGTGTGTGTGTGTGTGTGTGTGTGGAGCAGCCCGCTCTGCTCACACTCAACGACAGCCACGGGAGATGGTGTGAATTGCACAGAAGATGTAGAAGTTCATACAAGTGTGATTTGCACTATGGGGAGATGGCACTTACACGCACCTCACTTCTCATTCAACCCGAGCAGACAAACTCAGTTCTGTGGTACAAGCACGTTACACGTTCACATAACAAGCTACCATACATCTGTCCTGCTCAGTTTGTGTCAGCTGCACTCGACTACATGTCCATCTTGGACAAAATACGACCCGTCACAGCCCTGAAAGTTCACCAAATCGTAAAACTGCTAGGGAGTCTTTGGGTTATTTTTTGTCCCAAACACCACACGCAGCTAGTTAAGCATAAATGAAATTACATTTAATTGCAGGCAGTCAAGTCTCAAATACCGTATATACTTGTGTAAAAGTCAGGTCTCGAAACCTGAAAAATCAATCATAAAAAATCAGATCCTGACTTATACACCCGTTCAAAAAAATGACACTTGATAGATATATATTTTGTTAACATCTTCTTGCTTCCTCCAATCTCGCACCAGTTTCTCAGACACATCGAATTTTGTTGCAGCAGCACAGTTACCAATTTCTTTCGCCACATCAACAACTTAATTTAAAACCAGCTTCATATTTTCTTCTGATTGATAGCTTCATCGTAGATTACGATAGAGTACGAGGGTGTGAGATACAAAACACAAATCAGTGCAAACGTCACTTTGGAATAGTTTGGGTATTACCGTGTGGTCACGTAGGCACAATACATAGAAAAAAAGGCAGTGTGCTCCGTGGTTACTCTCTCAGGTGGGCGTTAGCATATCAATCTCTTGGAGTTTTCCGCATTCGACTTATATGACCGACATTATACAATACAAGCCCCGACTTATCCGCAGGAGAACTTTAACATGAGTATATATGGTAAGTCTAATGGCTAAAGTCCGAGTTCAGTCTGACAACATTACACTATGGTCAGCTGGCCAGGAAAAACAGAGGACAAGACAAACTCCAGCTGACAATGCTGCTGGACAAACCCCAAGGTTTGCCAAAGCCAAACGACCACCCACCCTGGCATTCAATGATACTTAAATGGGACAAAGTTATGCATTACTGATATGAAGTAGTGAATCTCTTCAGGGGAGAAAAAAGAACCATCATCAGCAAGTCTGATCTCGACTACAACTCCTGAACCGTTTCTGGATTAGCTTAAAATTCTTCCACTGTAAACAGCCAGGACCATCACGATTCATGTCGATTCTTACTGGAGCCCCTCCAGCGGACTACAAGTCCAGCCAGTATGGCTCATCCGAGGGCTCCGAGCTCCCTGCTTGCTTAACAAGCCTTCATCAGTAAAGACGCTGCGGTATACACCTACGGAGGGAGCCGCCCAAAGATCTGACCCCTGTTACATTACATGACCTCTAGTCAAGGGGAGGTCAGATTTGATGACTGCTGATCTCACCACCCAAAGATGGCCAATTATGTGATTTAAAACAGCAGGGTATGTCAGAGTAGACAACAGAGGATGACGACTTCCCAGCACGGTTTCACACATTCCAAATATCGCAAGCTCACCACTTAATCTGACAGCCAATGTACGATGAAAGCCGGTGTCCATGAGATACTTTTACAGGTAAGGTGAGATCGGCCTTAATGTCAGCCGAACTCCCAAACATTAAACCCAACCCAAATGACCCCATTCAATCATGATATGCAAACGACAAAACATCAACCCCATTTGTGAGGTGCTAAACACCCACACTGCTTATTCCACATAGCTGGACTGTATGTAATGCACTTCTGGCCGAGTCCTCACTGGTTGTCAGCTCTCAAATACACACAAGTCCACCGCTACCACTTAAAGCAAAATCTCACAGAAGCGAGCCCCAGTGTGTGTCTGAGTGCACAACTGCCGATCACAGGAGCAAACCCCAGCAGCTTGAGAATTGCTAATCTTAGATAAATGGAGTCTGCAAGAGAGAACAAATAAACACTCGAAGTGTTGTGTAATGCGACATGGACTTTAACATAGCAATGCTCTCTGGGCCATTTCTAACTTTTCATGAAGCTATTCACTTTGACTAGCACAATTTTTCCCCAACTGAAATTTGAGGCCTAAGCTGGGCTCATTTTATTCTGGATTTAGGACCAGAAAAGCACCATGGGGACAGTGACTGATAGTTATCTTAACAGGGGCACTGGCTAACCAAGGGTCCCTTGTGCTTCTACAGTGGCCTCAACTGCCCACCCAGTCATTTCAAACACACTTCACCCAGGCCAGGGTCACAGTATGCTGAAGCCTACCCTGGCAGAGCTGTGGACAGAGCAGCACCTCTAGGATCCACGGGCTCCCACAAGTACCCACCGACTGGCCAAACCCAGCCGGCAAAAATTTCACGGCAAAGTCTGCTTATTTTCACCAATAACTAACTCATTTAATAGAACATTTTTTCCTGTGATGCCCCCCAATTGCACAAATAACTGGAGCTGAGGCCTTGGGGATGTCAGTGCCGAAGCTCTACTTCAGTAGCACACTTCATGCCTAACCAGCACGAGCGGTGGCACATGCAACCAAAAATAATTAAAAATAAAAAATCAAAACTTTCAAGTTAAAATTTCAAAGTTTGCTCAAGTAAAGCGGAACTTTCTTTAAATTCACAACAAAAAAAGGACACTTGTGCTCCTGCCGGCCAAGAAGCACGAAGAGAGCAGAGCGGCAGTTACGACATGGAGCTGCAAATCCTGACGTTGTGGGTTCAAACCCTGCTACTGACCACTGACACACCACGAGGGAGTCACATCACACTGGTCAACAAGCATTTTACTACTGGGATTCTTTCACCTGTACTTTAACAAATTTCACTTGCTGACACCAAATCTGAAAACCGTTTTCGTCCAGCGCGTCCCATTTTTTAGTTATGATGTTCCAGGACAACTAGGGTGACTGGACAGTAAAGGCGATGCGTTTCAGCATTTAAGAAATAAGTTTGGTCTCGAGAAAAGTGAAGTCAAAATTAAGGACGGTGTTTTTGCTATCCCTGAAATCCGTGAACTGATGCTTGACGATGAGTTCATAAGGAAACTGAAGCCCACTGAATCAGCATCCTCATTCGACTTAGTTGTCTAGAATATTCTTGACAGTCACCGAGCAGAGAATTATGCTGAGCTTGTGGAGATCATGTTGAAAGTAGATCAGCTTACGGGAGCCAGAATGTCAATGAAGACGCATTTTTTACATTCTCATCTCGACTTTTTTCCACCCAATCTAAGTGATGTCAGAGATGAGCATGGGGAAGGATTTCATCAAGATAGAAAAGGTGATGGAAAACCGATAATCGGGGAAAATTCACTCCGAGCATGATGGGTGACTACTGTTGGTTCTTGCAAAGAGAGACGGATGTGCAGTACAAGCGCAAAAGCAAGAGCCTCCGACATTTTTGGGCACACTGACCTCACTTTTATATTGAGGTCAATTGACATAAACGTGTTTTAACGTGTCTCTGGTATCATCTTCTGGTTTGTTTTCAGAATAAACACATTCAAACAATTTTGGTGGGACATAGTCCAAACTCCAGATATTGTGTGGATATATTATAGTGATATTCAAAAGTGTCAAAATGGCAATGACGTGTATCTCAAAAACCTGAAGTGCTAGCTTAATTCCGATTTTATATATGAAATCAGTGTAAAAAAAAAACTTAATAAATTGATGATCTGAAGTTCCCAGAAGCAAACAAAAAATACTTTTTGTAGACCAGTGTCACCTGCCTGTGCTCTAACTGGCAAAAAAACAAAAAGAAATTAAACCAGTTTGCAAGTTACCAAAGGTGTCGGCCAAGTAAAAATAAAAGCGACATGGCATTTGCTGAATGTGGATGGCAAAACTCTGCATCATGAAATGTACATCAAGCGCTACAAAGACTGGTTCACAATCAGCTGAGCCACACGTTTTAGCAGTGGACTCCGAGGCACACTTGAGTTTGTCACCAAGTGAAAAGGTTACAAAATATGACAGAATGCCAAGTGCCATACAGACTAATCAATATGGCCGCCATTAGCCAGAGATTCTCGATGTCGAACAGCTCAGCACCCCGATGCCAATCCATCTGTCCACGTCAACACAAAACAGCAACCAAGGCAGGACGCCAACAGGGCACACAAATCCAAAGGAGGTGGACAGACTTTTGACTTCAAACTTGGTGCCCTTTAAAAGGACGAGGGCCAAGAACTAAACAAACACAGATCTGCTGTGACAAGTGTGTGCAAATTTAAAATAAGATAAAACAATGAAAAGTCAGAAGATGAGCCATCTTTCAGCCCAAGGAAAACAGGAGCCCTGAAGGCCCGCACAGAACAGGCAGCTCTGTTACAACATTTGGCTTTGAGGTGCAAACTGGAGGATCTTGAGGCAGCCTTCTAAAATAAGCATTAAAAACAAGAAAATGGCTCAAGTTCACGTGTATATTAATATCCTTCACATTTCAGCTGAAGTACGGCACAGATGGAAAGGAAAGCCGCACTTCACGAGAGCCCACAAATATGCCAAAGACATTACAAGTCTGGCTGGAGAAATCCCAATACGATTAAAAGCGCACGTCTGGCCCAGAACGGGTTTGGAGCTGGCCGACTCCTGGAGGACGCGCTGCCCAGATCCAGGTGCAGTCAGCTCGCGGGGTCAAGTTCTTCGCTGTCAAATAAATTAATTTATGGCTGCTCTTATGAAAACACTAAGAACCTGAATTTCTTTAAATAAACGTCTGCATGGGCCAAGTGCATTAAGGAGCACTCAGAAGGAGAAGGCAGGCATTTCTGCAAAGCTCACAGAGCTACAAAAAAGGTATAAGTGAGAATAATGGCAGACAAATGGACCGTATGCCCAGTACCATTCAGACCGGCGTTCCTGGACACAGAGCCGTCTTAGCAGCATCATAGACCCCCGGGCAAAGCAGTGCGCTGGGGCCCCAGTTTTGATAGCATCAGAAACATTGTGGGCCCCCCAGTCAGTGCCCATACATTAAGACGGCCCTGGGACACCCTACTTACAAAAATAAAAATCAGACCAGTCATCACTTTAACGTTTATTGCGCATTTCAGTTCTAAGGGGCATTTTGCTCCTGCATACCGAGGAACTGAAGCCCAGTTAGGAGCAGATGCCCGCCTGTTAAAATACCACACGCTTCATTAAGAAAGCCAATAAACATGGACACGTTCCTCAAATGCCCCACAGCTTCTCCTACTTCAAACTCTTCCAGCTCCATATCAACCTTACGAGATTCGTTCTAAAAACCGGACCCAAACAGGAATGTTAAAAGAAATAACAATGCAGATTTTCTCCCAAGGTACAAAATAAACTTTTCCCCAGTGGCCATTGTACATCATCGGCAGTGTGGTACAAAACCAAACGTTAGACATCTGCAAACAAAGCATGCTACCTGCAGAAGAAAACCATTCCAACTTTTTTAAAAATGAAAAACCTCAAGGCTTCACAATGCTAGTGTGTTTGTATGCCATGTCATGCCAGCTGGCACAAGGAGAACGGGGGGGGGGGGGGGGCTGTTCACCTCAATGAGGGCCAAATGTAAGAAAGGGCACACAAGTGCAGAACAGCTTGCCCGGCCTTGTGCTGCAGACGTGTGCACCGAAAGTCTAGACGGGCCAGCGGCCCGCTAACTGAAACTCACTCCTCTGGGCGCCCTCTTCACCTACTGCTGACTGCGATGAACTTGTGAAGAACATAAAATAAATACCAGACAAGCCCAGGTTACCCTGTAAGAAGGCAAAAACGACACTAAATTGGATTCAGTGTTGACTTCCTAATGGGGGGGGGGGGGGGGGGGAAGAGTACCTATCATGCACACCGTTTTTAAATGCAGAATATGCATCTACTGTTATTTGTTATTACATGCCATTCAATGGAAAATGTTAGCAGTGATTTTAATATCAACTATCAATACAGAATTATCACTGAAAATGCAACCATCAAAGCCAAAAAAAGGTTGAGCACCACAGATTTAGAACATTCAGGAACACTGGCCGACCCGGTCCGCAGGTTTATGGAGAGCACATTCCAAAACCTATGGGATGTACCCAAAGTCAAAGTGCGCACAGGGGCTGCGCCATCGTGAAGGCCATCGCATCCAGGAAGCGCGCATGTCCCGGCACAGGCGCTCAAATAAAATGACCCTCTTGGATCGTCTTTCTAGGGTGCAAACTTCAGCTGAGACGCCCTCGGGTAAATGCAATGTGGAGGGCTCACTTTACAACATCTGAGGGAGAACACTGGTCACCCTTCTCGCGTTTTTCCCCCAATTGGTCACACGGGGTCACTAGCGGGACTTGAACCCACAGTCTTCACCTCCACGCCACACTGCCTGATCCTTTCACGCGCACATATCTATACACTCGGACCGTTAACGACCTTCCTTACATTTTCCACGTGGGGATCAAAAGCATTTTATAGGAGAGACAGAGGACAGGGCACACGCCATTCTGCATGGATGGACAGACGGTCCCCCTCTCGATGCCACCACGGTGTGATCGCAAGGACGGCGATCTGCATCCGCAAAGCCCGTGCAGTCATTAACAAAGAGCAGGCGGAGATCTGTACAAAGTGGCATCCACGGCACCCACCCATCGTGCACTTACTGCGCAGGCTGTGGAAAGTGCAGCCACATATGCACGCTCTCACTCTCGCACGCACGCACGCGTGCGCGCACCATGAATAATTTATAGCCAAGATACAGATGCTCAAGCACGAGATAATTATCAGACAGACAGCTCGGTACAAAGGGTCGCAGCTTCGTCGACACACACCCAACATGTGTTAATCGCGCCGACAAACTGCTCTTAGCTAGCCCAGACCCCCCACCGCCCCCCTCACTCACACCCCACACACATACCCACTCTCTCTCTCTCGCACGTGTGCCCATGCGACTGGAGTGCTCCGAAAGTGCGGTGTGTATTCCAGCGCATCACTTCAACGGCAGCTAGCGGCACGACGGAAAGCGCAAAATAAAAAGGCAACCGTACAGTACATCATTTCGCCAGCAGGTGACCCGTGCGGTGCAGTTTTCTTTCGGATTCTTCTACCTGCTCCCGAGCCCCTGTGATCACTCATCAAACGCGGCTCTCTACTGCAGCAGCAGGGTCAAACCAGGATTGCAGGGGAACGGAGAGCCACCAGAGCCGCGGCCGCATCGGCACAAGCTGCGTCTCGGTGGTGGTGGCAGCAGCTGCAGCTGCCGCCGCCGCCGCATCCCTTCCCAGGGCTCGAGACCACCGTGCCGCCAAAAAATAAGAAACAACTTCGCGGCACTCTTCAACCAACTCGTTCTCCCCCAGTTCGTTGATTCTTACCTTTTCTTTTAAATTTGGTTGTTTGTCAACTTTAACGTTTGAGCCGGTCCAAAGTTGTTTAATGAGCCACGGCGCCCAGAGAACGCAACGGCGTATCTGCGTCGGATTTCAATTAAACAGAAACAAAAACATCACTTCCCAAAAAAAAAAAAAAATCATTATCATGTCATCCAGGAATTTCAAGTTGCTCCCACTCAATTACCTGCTAATAAACATCTCGCTTAAATCTACGCTTCCAGCGGAAGACAGCTGAATAATTTATGACGGTAACTTAACGCCGCAGCTGAGCGCTGACTACAATGAATGAAGAGACGAATCACAAACCTCGACTTCTTGTAGCTGAGTGGCTGCGGGTTGACGGCGCTGCTGCCTGCTGGTGTTACCTAAACAGACGCCATTTTGTTACAATGTTGTAGTTTACATGAATCCGACATGACACTGATTACAGCCCAATGGAGTCTCATTAAACCTTACCTACAACACAAGTGAGCCCTCCCTAGCAACGCTAATATTGGCCGTCAAGGGGGAACTCGAACCGCTGGTTTGGCAGAGATCCGGTCAATCATCTCCCCCCTCGGGCCCCGCCCACCTACGAGCAGCTGTATATCTTGTTGGCCTCCGTGTCTGTCAATTATGTCAAGCCGACACGCCTCTTTAAAGGCACGATTAGCTCAAATAAATGTCAGTCATACCTTGTGAGAGTAACATCCCATCTCCTTAACTGGATAAAAATAAAGCGCAGTAGAATTCGCGATTAGCCCAATGATTTATGGTGCAGAATGATTGAGCCGCGTAACAGACGTCGGGCAAAAAAAGCCGTCGGGCTAACCAGCTTGACAGTTGACAAACAAAATTACCGATTATTTATGACCCATCTGAACGCCATTCTCGAGCGCTGCTTTCTAAACAAGTGGCCACTTTTATTACAGTAAATCGGCGCACTTGAGTTTTAATGGCGGGGATCATCGATCGATCGATGCTTGACTTGGAACGGCGCGAGAGGGCTACACTACTTGCGACGAAGTTTGTCGCGGCTCCACGTTCACATAACGGCGGCCACAGATGCTGTGAATGGAAGCGCTTTGGAGGTCGCGTTTCGTCTTAAAAATGAGGGTCAAGTTTTTTTTTTTAACATTACAGGACCCCCTTCTCTTTCATTAACACTTGCGCCCCCCCACCTCCGAATGCGCTTAACGTGTTACATTTATAATTTGATCAAGTGACGCATTCCAAAATAGAAGCAATTAAAACACTGCTCGCATTTCCGTCAAAGCGAACACTTGCGTGTATTTTCACACTTCATTGTCAAGATTATGCATTTTTCGCATCTTTATTTTTAAGTGCACGCGGCTAAGCTTGTATCCTTAAGTGGGGGGGTGGGATCAGCAGGAAAATCGTCTAGAAGACAGAGCCGGGCGAGCTAATCTCAGGTCGGAGCAATGAAACGCAGATGCTCGGGAAGGGGAAATGCCTGCTTGACCAAACATTTCTGCATTTACCTTTTTTGTAAGTTTTTGGGGGAGGTTGGATGGGGGGTCTCCGAGCGGTGCGCCTCCTCTTCTTGCAGAGCGCTGCGATTCTCATGCGCAGATGAAATGAGAAATTCCAAAAGGTTCCTCCTCTCTTGTCTTTCTTTTCAATGCAACGAACAGACGCACGCGACAGCTCGAGTCGAGGCAGAAAGGACCTGATAACAACTAATTGAAAGGTTAATCTACATAGCGGGCTGTGACAAAGTCGCTCGCTCCCCCAGCGGCACCTACCGGTGCACCAAACTTGAGCGGACTGCCCTCCCCTCTGTCACTTTGCCTGATTCTGTATTCGGCTCTCGGCAATCCACAAACATAGGAATCGACATGTGAGTCGTCGGGAGGGACGTGCCATTTTGCACCCTTGCCCACCCCCCACCTTAACTTCTGCGCCGAAAGTTTGATTGTCACTGAGAAGGAGAAACGACTTCAAACATACAAGAAAGCTGGTGGCCGGCGATAAGCGGCGCTGTCTTGGAATGCCACGGAGCTGGGGTTCTAGTACTGAACTAGTTAGTGTAGGCGCAAAATGTGCACGTTATCCCCGTCTGTGCCTACCTTTCTGCTTTTTTGTGCACTTCAGTTTCTTCTGAAATCCACGACACTGTGAGGCGAGGTTACGCAGCGATTAGCACCCCTGTTTCACGGATTGAGGTGCAGGGACTCGGGTTTCGTTCCCCATTTCTGTGTGTAAATGTTCTGAATTGGTGACGCGTTCCTGACCGTGTCATTGATGAACTCGCACCGCTTCGTACCAGTGCCGCCAGGATTGGCTTCCACACCCTCTCGAAACCGGATTAGTCCGGTTTGAGAGTGATCTGCCACTTTATACGTATATTAACATAAGAGGCAGGATGGCAAAATATGGGCTCATATACCACAAATGGCACTGTATGGTCATGACCATATCTCTTCACCTTGCCTGTGCGCCAACCTGAAAAACATACGACTAACTGTGTCCCTCTGATGTGCCATCCGAATAAGAAAGTCATAATAACAGATGCCGAAAACGTAAATATGAAAGTAGCTGGTGACCGCGGTGAAAACAAGTGTCCCTTCCAGTGTTGGTTCTTTCCCAGAGCGTAACAGAGTGCATTCTCCAAATGGTCGCGTTAATTTATGCAAGGGGCGTGGTCTGTTCAACGGGGCGTTCCCATTACTTTCCAGATTCGTCTTGCAACAGGTTTAATCCAATTACACGATCGCTTAAAAGTGATTATTATTCGTGGTATAAAACGAAAATCCATTCAACCCACTCAGTCAAGCTAGACATTACTTACCCCATCGTGGAGATCGCAACATTTGCAAAGTGCTAATTATTTGAAAACCCCCTTTCTGTTAGCGGTGTTTGAAGTGTGAAAGTGCTGGTGATAACTTTACTGAACACAAACGTCTACCTTACCCAGTAAGAAAAGAAGCAGTGATTTATTTGAGTAAAGCAAATGTGATTTCGTATGCTTGATGGCAAGAGTTTCGGCAATTGTCTTCATTAACATATACACCGTCACTTAAGCGTTTTGCGTATTCGAGAAATTCCGTTGTATTCTTATTTTACTAAATACTAATTACATACGCCGGTTCGGGTCTTTACAAACCACTTTTCTCTATTCAAGAACTTATGTTTTACGTCCGCCCGACTTTCAAAGTTCAATTCTTCACATTTAAATCAATAAGCTCCGCTGCCCGTCATCGTGGGTTGGCTGATACCCGCTCTGGTGGGCTCCAGTGGCACCCTTAAGACCAAGCCCTGAGAAGCCGCCTGTGACCGAGCCGTACCTTTTGATCCCTCTCGTCACTTCACGGACTCCAAGGAAACTCGAGCTCGAGGGCTGGCGGCGCAGCCCCACCGCGGCATCAGAGCTGAATGTGGGTCACTCCCATGGCGTCCTTTCGTGTGCACCCAGGCAGGGCCAAATAAAGTGGATCAGTCAGTCCAGTGGTCAGCAATTCTTTTCCCAAACCTCCCTATCCTGGTAAGGGCTTGTTGGAAAGCCCGAGCTGATCCCGGTCTCATCGGGCGCTATATAGGAAACCACCATGGCCTGGCCGCCACTTCAACCCGCGACCTCACATACGTATGAAAAGGAGGACAATTTCAGTTTCTTGGAAAACAGCGGGTCTTAAATTAATAAACGCACTTCCCGCCTGTAAGTGCGTACGGGTCTCTCTATGTATTAATTGCACATTATGCCAAACGGAGAGAGTACCCTGGATATGAAGGTTAGGAGTTTAGATGGATTGATCCATGATTTTAGAAACCAAACCTGGATAAAAGGCACCGTTTTCTCTACTTAAATCATCGTAAGATGTTTTCTTTTATGCGAACACAATCATTGGTTAACATTCATACTTAGCACAATCTCCGCGACCACCATGGGACGCTTTATTAAACGACAACCTGAAAGCCTGCCGGACTCAGAGAGGCCACTGTTCAGGGTTTCTAAGGCTCACATCACACAAAGTGTGATTATAAATCACACCGTAGCACGCATTACTACATCCCTATCGAAATGATGGTCCTCCAGTAATATGCGATCGATATAGCGCCTGTCACTGAGCACACACAAATAATCCACTTTTACAAACGCTGCCATTCCTGACATCGCGGGTTTGATCCCCAGCCCGAGCACTTGCCTCGTGTCCGTCTCACTGCCGCAACGTGCTCGTTTGATTTAATCCCAGACCTCTCTTGCCCTGCCTCACCCCTTGTGCTGCCGGGATAGGCGCCGGCTCTGCTCGATCTGTGTGTGAAGTGACAAAAGGCGGCACTTGGAATTATTCCACTTTACTTTGGGCTTTCTTTTATTTGCTTCTTGTAATCAACACGTGAGAATTCTTCTCCTTTCAGAAATCTTCAGTACAGGCAGCAAGCAACCCTGGAAGGAACGCTAGACTACGGCAGTGCCCACGCCTATGCCTTTTTATCATTGCTTGGATAAAGGAGGAAAAAACATTGACTTTTGATTTACAGCTTGTTCCTGCTGCATGTTTAAAACTTCTGTAAAAACTAAAATACTGCGAGACATTTTAAAGTAACCGTTCAGAACAAATCACCGGCGCGGCAACACACAGGTCACGTCCTAGGCAGGCGCTGTCCCCTGCCGTGCGGGTCTTTTCCTTGCATTACCGACTGAAGCGCCCGTCTACAGCGTCCCTGCCTGAGCAGACCAACCACCAGTCCACCTTCGACTCTAAAGTGGACTACGCTAGTTGAAGAACACGACGTCCTGACTTTACAATGGGGCGGCTGCTGTGGCCACCATTTCCTACATAACACTAACAAAGCACAAGCGCGGCTCTAACAGGGAGGCCCCCGGTTTTAAAGCGTCACCCATTTTAAATATTCACTGTAAGTAACAGCAGCTCATTCGCTCTGGCCGCGAAATTACTTTTAAGGTGTTTGCTGGAGGTCTCACTCCGCCGCTATCGTTTATTTCCACATTTGCCTAATCACATTTTTTTATTCCAAACCTCATTGTTTTATCAGGTAATTATCCCGGACAGAACCACCAGCCTGGCCTAGCGGTTAAAGTGCTGCACCGATTCGCCCGAGGCTCTTCGTTCAAGCCGCACTTGCCGTTTCAATTGTTGGACCTGCCCGTGAGACCCTTAGAGGAACACTGAACGAAACGGGACGTGTGAGTTACTTTTGAACAAGAGTGCGCTCCGTAAAATTACCAGCAGAACGACACACGGACAGCATCTCGGCTCGTATTCGATCCATCACCCTGTGCATCGCTGAACCCGACAGTGAAGGACACCCCGGGGCTCCGCTTTGACTCGGCGCATCTGAACGGCCAGCACGAAGCCGTCTCTGGCCCCGGCCCCCGACGGAATTTAGAGTCTCTGTGAAAGACGAACACGGCCTGAAATAATGAGCTGCTGAATGGAACAAAACCAAAAACGCGTTTATATTACTCGAGGTCAATAATAGTAATAAAAATAATAATAAAGAGTCGAACTGATACCGAAAAAATGGATGGAAAGACAAGAAAGGTCTTTACAACCGGGGACATACATCGGAGGCTAACGTCCTTAGACTTTATAGTAAGAGACATGGCGTTGGTCGTGGACAAATCGAACTCGTGTCTGCTTTCACCCCATTTGAACAGACAAGTCGGAACTTCCGAGTTTCTAGTCGGAAATTTCAGTAATACAGTATCCAACTGCTGAGCCGTAGAGCCAGACGTCTGTGCAGATTCTTGGCGGCTGTAAGATAAGAGTAATTTAAGGTTAGAGGTCAGTGTGGTTAGCGTGTAGTACTGACGTAAGGTAATGTCACTAACGCAGTGAATGTGCTGAGCATTACATCCAGTGACTAAAAACTGTGGTAATGCTTGGCTTGGCATCTCTGCAGTTGGATGCTCCTCAAATTTTCAACTGGAACGACCCCGTACATTGGATTTCCAACTCAAAAACACGGGGCTGGTCTGTCAAGTCCGAATTTGTTCGATTTAGGATTATGACATCAATTTAAAATGGCGACTTACACTGCAAGCTTTAATAACAGCTGTTGTAATCTGCTGTTTATTAGTACGTCTGTCTATTCAGGTCTTATTAATTAGTCAACACTGCATAATGTGTTGTTCAGTAGTTGTCTGTATTCCATACGAGTAAGCACAACAAAGGTTTTCCTGGATTCATCCGTATTGTTTTGCTGAATGTTTTAATGGAACGTGGGTCAACTCGGATGTGACGTCATTCCCAGCTTCGATATCTGAGGTAAATGGAACGCAGCATTGGTCTCTAACTGCTTGTGTGAACATGTGTTGCATTCCATTACCCCGGAATTTGAATGTCAGAGCTGGGAATGATGTCACACCCAAGCTGACAGCACTTAATAAAAACATTTGGAAAACCAATATGGATGTGTCCAGGAAAATCTTTGTTGTGCTCCATCAGAATAATCAGCAGCTGATAACAACGCATTACGTGATATTTTGCTCGTCCAAACACAGTAGCAACATGTCCATGGATATAATTGGACAGTGCGGTGTGTACAATTGATTTGATGAGACACAAGCAGACAGAAGTGCTAATAAACAGTATAATAGCACAGCTTTCACTAAAGTTAGCAGTGTACGTCGCCATTTTAGATTGATGTCATGATCTGAAGTTGGACAAATGTGGACTTGACAGACCAGCCCACAGTTTCTGAGTAGGAAATCCAACTTGTAGGGGAATTCCAGTTGAAAATTCCACTTCAAGTGGAATGCAGCACATGATGCCGCCATGTGAAATATTGTCTCCAGAAAGAAACTCAAAAGAGAAATACCTGACTGAAGCTGAGAAACAAGCTCAGAATGAGAAAACACAACTGAAGAACTGTATCGAGAAGGAGAAAATAGACGTACAGTGGAACCTCGTGTCACGACCGTAATTCGTTCCAAAACTCTGGTCGTAACCCGATTTGGTTGTGACCCGAAGTAATTTCCCCGATAGGATTGTATGTAAATACAATTAATCTGTTCCAGACTGTACTAACTCTATGTAAATATATTTTTGTAAAGATTTTAAATATAAAAATAGTTAATAATACCATAGAATGCACAGCGTAATAGTAAACTAAATATAAAAACATTGAATAACACTGAGAAAACCTTGAACAGAGAAAAGTAACATTGCAACAATGCACACTACGAACCGCTCGCTGTAAACACTTTTTTTTAATGAGTTTTAAGCACAGGGAAAAACATGAACATTTGAAAAATCCGTAATTTAATAAACAACCAAGAAAAGTAACATTGCAACAATGCATGCTACGAACTGATTGCTGTAAACAGAAGTGAAGTGGAGGTTAAAATCCAATAGAAAAGAGTCTTCATTAAATACAACGAGGTTAAAACACTGCTCGAATCAGTCTCTTTAAAAACAAGCCGGTGCATTCTTTAACTGCCTTCTTGGTCTTACGTAGCCAGCTCTCTCTCTCTCTCGCTTGCTCGCTGCACAGGGAATGCACAGGGAGAGACTGAACACGTACGGAAATCATCGGCATGTACGAACCGGAAGGGAAACTGGCTTGTTCGTCACCCGAGTGTGTGGTCATGAACAGATGCAGAAGTTTGGTGAACTTTTTGGTCATAACCCGATTTGTACGTGGTCCGAGATATTTGTGACCCGAGGTTCCACTGTACACGAGAGCAAGCCATTACATGGACAGTTCTGTCAAGACTTGGAAAGACCATGAGGTGATGGAGAAGCGTTTGGCTAAGTAGCTCCGGTCTAAATAGTCTAAATGGATGACATCATCCATTCCGCAGTTGCAAAACTACAAACGCAGCACCCTGAGGCACTTGTGCGAATCGCTGGAGACTTCAACCATGTAACGTTGGACAAAACATTACCTACCTTCTCCCAGTATACAACACCCAGGGAAATTGGACTATTGATCTACTGTATACAAACGTTAAAGACGCATACAGCACCAATCGCTGCCTGTGCTTGGGAAAGCAGATCATAACCTGGTTCTGCTTCAGCCTCACTACAAACCAAGAGGGAGGGAACTACCTACAACCACGCACTCATTCAGGAAGTGGTCCCCTGAGGCAGAGCAAGACTGCTTTGGAACTATGGACTGGGATATCCGGCAGGGATCACATAGTGAGAACATTGAGGAGGTTTTTGACTGCACTACTGACTACATCAACTTCTGTATGGACATTGTAGTTCCAGTAAGAACAGTACGCTGCTATGCTAACAACAAGCCATGGATTACAAGTGACATCAAGGGAATTTTGAACCAGAAGAAAAGGGCTTTTAAAGGCGGTGATCAGCATGAGCTCAAGTACGTGCAGAAGGAACTCCGAGTCTAGCTCAGGGCGGCGAAGGAGCAGTACAGGAGAAAGCTGGAGCAGAAGTTACAGAATAACAGCATGAAGAAAGTGTGGGATAGGATGAAGATCATCACTGGCTGCAGCTCGAAGCGGGGTGCCACCATCAAGAGAGAGACGTGGAGAGAGCAAACCTGATGAACAACTTCTTTTAACAGGTTTGACCACCCTAACCCACTCTCAACTCAGAGTACTGCATCCTCCACCCATCCTTCTGCTGATGCCAGCATAGGAGAGAGTTTCCCCCCACCCATAATTACAGCAACCCAGGTAAGCAGAGAGCTGAGGAGACTTCGTGCCAGCAAAGCAGTGGGTCCAGATGGAGTATTGCCATGACTGTCGAAGGCCTGTGTGTTGGATCTGGGGAGTCATCTACAGCGCATCTTCATCACCCCAGTCCCAAAGGTATCACGTCCTAGTGAGCTGAATGACTTCCGGCCTGTCGCACTGACGTCACATGTGATGAAGACCATGGAGCGGCTGCTGCTTCACTACCTGAGGCCACAGGTCCACCACGCCCTCGACTCTGTGCAGTTCACATACCAGGAGAAGGTGGGAGCGGAGGATGCCATCATCTACATGCTACACCGATCCCTCTCCCACTTGGACAGAGGCAGTGGTACTGTAAGAATTATGTTTCTGAACTTCTCTAGCGCCTTCAACACCATCCAACCACTGCTCCTTAGGGACAAGGTGACAGAGATGGGAGTAGATTCATACCTGGTGGCATGGATCGTGGACCATCTTACAGAGAGACCTCAGTATGTGCGTCTCGGGAACTGCAGGTCTGACATTGTGGTCAGCAAGACAGGAGCGCTGCAGGGGACTGTGCTTTCTCCGGTCCTGTTCAGCCTATATACATTGGACTTCCAATACAACTCGGAGTCCTGCCACATGCAAAAGTTCGCTGATGACACTGCTATCGTGGGCTGCATCAGGAGTGGGCAGGAGGAGGAGTATAGGAACCTAATCTAGGACTTTGTTAAATGGTGCGACTCAAACCACTTAAAACTGAACACCAGGAAAACCAAGCAGCTGGTGGTGGATTTTAGGAGGCCCAGGCCCCTCATGGACCCCGTGATTATCAGAGGTGACTGTGTGCAGACCTATAAATACCTGGGAGTGTAGCTGGATGATAAATTAGACTGGACTGCCAATACTGATGTTCTGTGCAAGAGAGGACAGAGCCGACTATACTTCCTTAGAAGGCTGGCGTCCTTCAACATCTGCAATAAGATGCTGCAGATGTTCTATCAAACGGTTGTGGCGAGCGTCGTCTTCTACGCGGTGGTATGCTGGGGAGGCAGCATAAAGAAGAAGGACGCCTCACGCCTGGACAAACTGGTGAGGAAGGCAGGCTCTATTGTAAGCACAGAGCTGGACAGCTTGACATCTGTGGCAGAGCGACAGGCGCTGAGCAGGCTCCTATCAATCATGGAGAATCCACTGAACAGTATCATCTCCAGACAGAGGAGCAGCTTCAGCAACAGACTGCTGTCACTGTCCTGCTCCACTGACAGACTGAGGAGATCGTTCCTCCCCCACACTATGCGACTCTTCAATTCCATCGGGGGGGGGGTAAACGTTAACATTATACAAAGTTACTGTCCGTTTTACCTGCATTTGTATCACTCTTTAATATTGTTTTTTTTATCAGTAAGGTGCTGCTGGAGTATGTGAATTTCCCCTTGGGATTAATAAAGTTATCTATCTATCTATCTATCTATCTATCTATCTATCTATCTATCTATCTATCTAAAGGAGAATCAGAGAAGTTGATAATGGCAGCTCAGGACCAGACACCATCAGTAGAACATCATGAAGCAGTCAGTTGATGGTAAATGTAGATTATGCAACAAGGCTGAAGAACACAAAAGTGGTGTTGCTGCAGGCAGGCAGAGTACGCACACAGACATAATAAAGTGGCCAGCTCAGTACAAATGTCTTGGGGTTCAAGTGCCTGATAAATACCATGAACATGTGCCCGACAAGGTCATTAACATCAATGAAGTCATCATCATGTGGGACATGCCAATAATTACCGACAGAATCATTTTAGCAAATCGTCCTGACATTGTGTTGCCTGATATGATCGAGATTACTGTTCCAAGTAATTTGAAGATCATGTTAAAGGAAAAAGAAGTGCTCAGTAAATACAAGGAATTGAAAATTGAGATCAGCAGAATGTGGGACTAAAGAATGAGTGTTGTGCCAGTTATAACAGGGCTATTAGGTTCATTGAAGGAAAGATTTGATCAGAACCTAAAGATGTTCCTGGGCCATCCATCAGCAGAACAGCACACTTACAGGCACAGCTCACATCCTTCATAAGGTCCTTGGGTAAATCGTTTTGATCTCCTGTTGAGATCTGCAATTACCAGCAAACTGCCAAAATAAAGAAGAAACAAAAGTTAAACAACATATTAATTTAGATGAGGCCAATCCTCCCGAAACTTTACACAACTATGCATATGGATAAGGAGCTAACTGTCCTGTCATCTTTTTAGCTGTCTCGTTCTTTTCTGCCAAAAGACATTTTAAGAGGTGGAAAACAACTTGACTATCAAATAAAAGAAATCATAAAAATGTAACTTTCTCTTTGTATGGTTTTGTTATTTTGCTTTATTAATCAATACTGTATGTGCTTTATATAGCTCCTTTCATTATGCTCTGAAGTGGTAGACATTCCATCCATATTATAATCATGGTCAGCTCACTCAAAAACACTAAATGCTGCACAACACATTTGTTTTTTTTTAAAGTTTTGCTTCCTGACAAATTTCCAGTGATGATGATAGACAAGGGCGGCACGGTGGCGCAGTGGGTAGCGCTGCTGCCTCGCAGTTGGGAGATCTGGGGACCTGGGTTCGCTTCCCGGGTCCTCCCTGCGTGGAGTTTGCATGTTCTCCCCGTGTCTGCGTGGGTTTCCTCCGGGCGCTCCGGTTTCCTCCCACAGTCCAAAGACATGCTGGTTAGGTGGATTGGTGATTCTAAATTGGCCCTAGTGTGTGCTTGGTGTGTGGGTGTGTTTGTGTGTGTCCTGCGGTGGGTTGGCACCCTGCCTGGGATTGGTTCCTGCCTTGTGCCCTGTGTTGGCTGGGATTGGCTCCAGCAGACCCCCGTGACCCTGTGTTCGGATTCAGCGGGTTGGAAAATGGATGGATGGATGATAGACAACTTCATATAATTTCAGATTGGCTATGCCACATAGGAATCTGGAGAAATGTGAAACGAACATATACTGAATTTAGCGAGTTTAATCTCTTAATGATGCTTTTCCAAAGCTGATGGGATTGATTCCATCTTTAAGGTTTTGGTTACGTTTTACAGCTGGACGCCAATTCCTGACACTAACCCTTTTCTACCTATCCAGGTTTTGTCCACATGAATGCCTGAGCTGAGCGTTTTTCTCCTGAACAAATGAGTGTTAGTAATAGTTTATAAATATCATTTCACTTATAATCTGGTACTAATGACTAACTACAATAATGCGGGATGCACAGCTAATCGGCAGCTCTAGTCAGGGTATGCTAAACTGAAGTAGTAAGTCTTCAGACAGTATTTAAAAGCTGTGACTAAAGGGGTACCTCTCCAGTAGAAGGCAGATCGTAAGATAAGTAAGTAGGGCCTATAGCTCTGCATTCAGTATAACTTTACCGGACAGACTATTGATAAATCTGTCTGAATTAGGTTAAGGACTTTCTTACCAACCAACCACTTAGTGTCAAACTCGGCTCTGCTGTCTTGCCTGTCTTCATCCTCAGCATGGATGTGTCCTCAGTCCATTATTATTTTGGTAGAAGCAGTTAACCTAAATATATAAATAATCTAAAAATAATCAGCCTGAAGAACCAGGCAGAAGGAAGCTTGTCCATGGCATATTTTAATTTCTCTTCATGAAGAGGGATACAATCTCTCACCACAGCTGATGGAATTGTCAATGAGTAAAGTTACAGGCTCAAATTTATGAACAACTGAACTTACATAACAGTGCTGAATTAATGCTTACATATCACCTGCCATTGACTCTGATTGGTCCATTAGTTTGCACAACCATCCATCGACAACCATGACCAACCATCATTTATTCTAATTGTTTAAAAGACATGGGATATTTTCAACAGAGAGCATAGTCGGCTTACATACCCAAAATAAAAGTCCCCTTCCACTACATTCTTGTCCTTCTCAAACATTTCTTACATTCAGCTCTTAGCCTTCTGTTATAAAATTTTCTGTGTACACGATAACTAGTCAAGTCTTACTGTGTACATGACAGTCAGCCAATTTCCTAAACCACCAAGAACCTTCTTGTTGTTGTTCACTTGACCTTTATCTGGTTTCCTGATATGCTTAAACAAGTGTAGACTATATTTGTTAACCCTTTATGCTACATCTAAGATAGATGCTGTATTTTTAATGTGGAAAGCATACCAAAACAGTTCACGTGCAATGAGTATATTACCCCTAAATAACTTGTGACCCCTTGATCTCATTTATTTTCTCTCACAATATACACTCTTCTGCAGCGGGCTGGCACCCTGCCCGGGGTTTGTTTTCTGCCTTGCGCCCTGTGTTGGCTGGGATTGGTTCCAGCAGACCCCCATGACCCTGTCGTTAGGATATTGGAATCAAAATGGATATGGTCCTGAAAATGGATGCTCAAGTCAACAGCACAGTAAAATCCAGCTTTTTCCATCTCAGGCGAATTGCCAAACTCAAACCAATTCTGCCTTACCACCTCCTGGAATCAGTAATCCATGCATTCATTACGTCCCGGCTCGACTATTCTAATTCCTGCCTATATGGTATTAGTAAAGCCACACTTTCTAGACTCCAATTGGTTCAAAATGCGGCTGCAAGGCTTTTAACTGGAAGCAGCAGAAGCCAACACATTACACCGATTTTAAAAACCCTACACTGGCTGCCGGTTAGCTTCAGAATTGATTTTAAGATACTCCTCTTAACCTATAAGGCACTAAATGGTCTAGCCCCTGCCTACTTGAGTATCTTGCTCCATCGTCACAATCCCCCTCGTGTTCTTAGATCCGCAGATCAGCTGCTCCTAACCGTTCCCAAGGCACGTTTTAAAGTTCGTGGTGAAAGGGCTTTTTCCGTCTGTGCACCTAGGCTCTGGAACTCCTTACCTTTAGTGGTTAGGCAAGCCGCTTCAGTCGCCACATTCAAATCACACCTAAAAACGCACTTCTTCACATTGGCTTTTAATTCTTAACCTGTCTTATTTCCACTTGCTTTTTGCTATTTCTCTGTTTTATTGGGTCCCCTGACCTGTTTTTAGTGTCTCTGTTTTAATTCTCTCTTAATGTTTGTTTTTAATATTTTGCTTTTAGTCTTGCTTGTTTTAACTGTACAGCGCTTCGGTCAGTTGTAATGCTGTGTTTTTAAGCGCTTAACAAATAAAAATGGTATGGTATGGTATGGTATGGTATATAACGGGTTGGATAATGGCTGGATGGATATACACTCTTTATATCCATTATTGTGTCTTTACCCATCCCACAAACACCAAAATTAAATTTGCCGCTGACACAACTGTGATTTCAGAAGAACAGGAAACGGTCTTCAGGTAGGATGTCCAGAGATCTGACAGTAAACACAACAAAAACAGAAGAATTAGTCAACGACTTCAGGAGGAACAGTACAGACCTGACACCACTTTTTCATAAATGGGGTCTGTATAGAAAGGGTTCCCATCTCCCGGACTGCTGACACCATCTCAGTAGTTAAGAAAGCTCAGCAGAGGCTACACTTCCTGAACATACTCAAGGATTAAAACAGCATGGTGGAGAAACTGCTGGTGTCCTTCTACCGTTCTTCCATTGAGAGTGTGCTGACACACTGGGCCTTGGTGTGGTATCCAGTATCCCAGCTGGCCACTAGCAGACAGGAAGGCACTACAAAGAGTTATAACTGTGGCACAGAATATTATCAGCTGTCCACTGTCCTCACTAGAGGACGTTTTCACTTCTCATTGCCTTAACAGGGCTACTAATATCTTGAAAGATTGTTCTCATCCTGGTCATTGCTTAATTGAATTACTTCCTTCAAGCAAGCATTACAGGTCAATCAACACTCAAACTAACAGATTTAAAGAGTTTTTCTTTTTTTATGAAGGCTCAATGCAACTTAAATTCTTGTATCCAGTGTCATCCAACACTCTAATTTCTGTACAGAAATACAAATGATATAACACTTTACATCTAAATTAGCATTTACAACTGTTGTTGTCCATTTGGATTTGCATTGATCAGGTATGTGTACAATGACAATAAAGGTTTGAATTGAATTGAGAATAAACATTTAAACATTTCACTAAAAAAATGTAACAGAATGTGTGAGGGGCCCTCGTTATGCAACAACTCGACTTCCCAGTTTGCCCCAAAATGACTTGTCATTGATTTACTAACAGAGGAATATGAGCCATCTTTGCGGCCGAGTGCTGAAATGGCTCACCAGCACTGCTCAGTTTATTCAAAGGAAGTGAGGATTAACTCAGTTGGCACTAAGTGATCATTAGGACTGCTGGGAATAAAGCCGTTGGAGGGTGCTTGTGAGGCAGGCCGTATCCGGGGTGAAATGAATCCAAGGTAAATGCACTGGGGACCTTAAAGGTAAAGGATCAGATGTCTCTATAATTGGCCGGGTCAGGACGAAGCAACGTCTGTGGGAAATAAGCCACCAGCTAATGAGTGCTCAACCTCAGGCTTCAATGGCGAGAGAAAATATAATGAAAGAGTAGATAGCTAATCAGTCCAGTGGTGCTCAAGAGCAGACACGACCATCTTCAGAGAGAAAATGAATGTGCCCGGTGAATGATGCATGCGGTTCAGGCTTCTGGGTGGGATCTCCCCACTTGGCCTGATCACGTAGTTGGTGAAGAAATAAAATAAAGACCAGAAACAACCACTGACAGGGTAGACGATATTCCAACTGATGATGGAAGCAACGCCTGCCTCAAAGTCAACGTGGTAAGATTGGCATGGTCTGCTTGGTGCTAATTTATGCTGTGAAGACACTAAATGGGTTCTCAATTATTTTATATAAATAAGAAACCTATTAGAGGAGAGGTGAACTAAAATAATCACTCAATCTTATGTTTGCAAAACTTAAGGCACTGCCAAAATGTTGTGTTATTATAACAAGACTAAAGACAGCGGCCTTAAAATCTAAGCCCTCCTGTTCAATGTCCCCCGATGACACAGTCCCCCATTATGGTGCCCCATCCAAGGTTGGCTCCTGCTATGTGCCTGGGTTATTGTTTGGCTCTCCACGACTCTGATGTACAGGTACAAACACACAATTTTAATATTTAATCCAAATCAGGGTGACAGGAGCCCACCAGAACCAAACGTGAAGGGGACCATGGAGCACACCGACACACTACACTCACTCACAGGGACAAGTTAAGAGTCTACCGTGAAGCTGATCTGCATGTTTGGGATGGGCAGAACACCGGTGTATCACGAGATTTTGGTTTGGTTTTGCTACATACATTTGTAGTTCTGTAATTAGTATGTTGGGATTACCTACATGGGGTCACACAGCAAGTCAATGGTGGGGATTGCGCCAGTCACCTCTGCAGCCAGCAGATGAAATAATCCAATTCCTCAACATTGTTTCATGACATGCAGTCGATGAAGCCGGGATAAAATGTGGCAATAGAGTACGAATGAAGGCTTTGCAGGTACAGCAAGTTCAGCTACAAACTCTGTACTTTTATTTTCTTTTTGATATGTAAAACGAGGCATCAAGCTAACGAGCCTCTCTTCGGTTTGTTATGTCCAAAACACCCACGTTCCTTATTCCTCAGAGCTGAATTCTAGGCGTTGCACTTTGAGGTGAGCACTCCTTGGCTTTCAGCTTCCAAACATACACAAAGCTCACCTCCAGGACTTCAAAGATTTTGTCAGCTTGAGTCACAGGGGGGTGTCAAACTACACAACGGAGATTGCCTTGGACTTGCCAAGATTATATGAATGAAGACTGTGAACAAAAGTTGCTGCACAAATCATGTAATGTGACAGGGCCTTAAGAGAAGTGACAACATTCGTCCACTTGTGGCTGTGCTGGCAAAGTGCTGATGTGCCGCTGCTCGAAGAACTAGGTTGTGTTATATTACGGCCGCTTTGGTTCCCTGGCTTATATTCATATTTCTTTTTATTATTGTTTTAGAATGATATTTGATGTGATTTTTTTATTTAATTATAGTTCATTATTTCATATATAGTCTGCATTGTTATTTATTGCATATATGTGCTTCAAGGCCATATTTCCTTGTGCTTTGAGGGCAGAACCACTCTAAGCCTTCGTCTTGAGGTTGAGCACCACTGACAGCGATGGAGTGTGCGTCACAGTTAGTACTGTTTGGCTTTTTCTGGTTTATGGTAATCTATGCATTCTCTGTGGATTTGTGCCTTTGAATTACAGACTGGACTTGTTGGCTTTGCTTATTTTTGGCGTGTGCAGGCCTTTAAGCCTGCCTTTTGAGATTGAGGTGAGGCCCATTTTGGGTTCAGGCCTAGTGAAACCCCACTCTGGCTGGTGGTATCTACTCTCCCTTTTTGAAGGTTATGTCAGTATTTTAATCTTACAGTATCATTTGTGTACTTGTAAAGATTATTTTTTATTATTCCCTTTACAAATGTGGGAAAGCTATAACAATACAATACAATCAATACAATTTATATAATTCTCTAAGCTGCCGCCAGAGCGGGCAAGACACCCATGAAAGCACGCAGGAAGGAGCCACGCCCACACCCATAAAAGCATGCAGGAAGGAGCCACGCCCACCAACTCTAAGACCATTGGATACGACGAAAACTCGCAGAGCCACGCCCACCAACTCGGATGCGACACCTTGGAAAACACGCCGTCATTTCTGTTTGTCTGTGCTACAGTCCACATGCAGCTCTGAGCCACGTTGACTTTTCGGTTACAATGCACGACCGCATGCAACATCGCAAACTGTTTTACACGCTACATACAGCAATTCGCATCCGCGACAAACATGCGTCTTCTTAGATGGTCCTGCAGGAACACGGAAAATGTTTCCCCGCCCACCAAAGCAGGACGTGAATGTCCTGGGATGTGAATTTCTGAATGCAGCGTCTAAAACAGTTTGCGAGGGGTATCCCATGGGATCCTTAAAACAATTCTTTAAAACTGAGGTTAAAACACAATGAAGGAAGCAGTCTTTAAAAACCAATAAGCCCTGTGCCTCTGTTTCATTAGCGTCTCACCTGCTTCACCGATGCAGGCCCTGCAACAGTCGAGATGCTCTCTCACCAGCTGACCTTCTCTGTGCCTGACTCCACTATAGGCTGCAACAAAATTATGAAAGTATGGGCGCATTTGTTTCACACAAGCTGTGTGTGTGGGTGGGTTGGTGTTAGTTAGTTAATTAGTTACTCGAAGGATTTCAAGATTTAATATGCCCAAGCGGTAATACTGCAAAAGCAGCCCAAACCAGAAAAGACGGCTGGCAAAAAGTGGCCGACAAATTAAACGCGTGTGCATTGTACTTACTGAAAGCAGTGTTACGGATTTTGCAAATGTTCTTTTTTTTCCCTCTGCTTAAAAAACATTTAAAAAGTGGTGTGATTATGTGTCGTATACTACGTCGCGGGTTGGTGTGCAGCGTTTAAAACAGTTTGTTTGTCACGGATAATTTGCCTTTTACTATTACACGAACACAATTTCCTCTTAATACTTCGTTACATTGATATAGCGGTGTTCTCAGTATTCAAAGCGCTATCCACCCAGGGAGGAACCGGGAAGCGAAACCACAATCTTCCACAGTCTCCTTACTGCAAAGCAGCAGCACTACTACAGTGCCACAAGGCAGTTAAAGAATACACCGGGCTCGATTTTGTTTTCACTTCTGTTTACAGAGATCGGGTCGTAGATAGCATTGTTGCAATGTTACTTTTCTTGGTGGCTTATTACATTACGGATGTTTCATATGTTCATTTTTTCCCCTGTGCTTAAAAGACATTAAAAAAGTGTTTCTCAACTGTGACTCCGGAACATCTCAGTACACAAGCTATATTAAGCGTCAACAACGAAGACTCGCTACACCTTAATCTACAAGTACTGACACTTAGCCCTACCGATGAAGTAACTTTCACCAGCGTGGCCTTCTTCGTCACAGATGATCCCACTTTCAGTCACGGACAATTATATGTTGCTCTCCCCAGAGGTCTATCTTTTCATTCAGTCACAGTGGTATCCACAAACCCACCCAATTTGGACAACTGTGTTGTTCAGGAAGTGTTCACCCATCAATACATAATTATGCTGCGTATGCTACACTGCGGGTTGGCTAGTACAATTTATTTTTGTATAGCCCAAAATCACACAAGAAGTGCCGCAATGGGCTTTAACAGGCCCTGCCTCTTGTCAGCCCCCCAGCCTTGACTCTCTAAGAAGACAAGGAAACAACTTCCAAAAAAACCCTTGTAGGGAAAAAATGGAAGAAACCTTGGGAAAGGCAATTCAAAGAGAGACCCCTTTGCAGGTAGGTTGGCCGTGCAGTGGATGTCAAAAAGAAGGGGGTCAATACAATTCAATACACAGAACAGAACAAATTCTCAGTACAGCATAAAAATAAACATTTTACAAGTACGGAGCAGAATTTAACAGTAGATGGTATCACATAATATGATTTAGATTTGTTTAGAGTCCTGGAGACCTCAGCCATCAGCCTCCCCCATTGGCCATTCCACAGCTGAGTCAGCGCTGGGCCAGCCAATCTGATGAAAGGACCCATCTACCCGACGATTCCTGCGATCCTCCATCAGGGATGACTTTACCTTAGGCAGACAAAACAACTTGGCAGGTGGGCAGTGGCACCAAATGCCAAACTTGAGTACCGAGAAGAGAAACCGAATAAGTGAGGGTTAGTAACAATCATGTTACTAATGTTTTAGTGCTTATGACTAACAACAGAGATGCAGTATGTACAGTTAATCAGCAGCTCTAGTCAGGGTGTGCTAAACTGAAGTAGTGAGTCTTCAGCTGGGATTTAAAAGCTGAGACCGAAGGGGCATCTCTTATAGTAGCAGGCAGACCATTCCACAGTTTAGGGGCCCTATAACTAAAAGCTCGACCTCCCACTGTTATTTTATTAATCCTTGGAATCCTAAGCAGACCAGCATTTTGAGATCTTAATGTGTGTTCTGGTTTTTAAGTCATGATAAGTTCAGACAAGTAAGCCGGACCTTGGCCATTTAATGCTTTATATGTTAAAAGAAGGATTTTGAAATCTGCCCTAAACTTAACTGGGAGCCAGTGTAAGGATTTAAGAACTGGAGTTATGTGGAGTTATACAATAATGACTGTAATCCTAAGTGTTTTCTGTTAATTGGGCAAAGCCTTTTGAAAGGATGTATCGGTAATGTAAATGGGTTTCACATCTTTGCTCTTCAGCATTCTCCATAGTTTTCAATGTTGTCTGTATGCACAAGCCTGTGCAGGGGCCTGTCTGACCACAGGACTTCATTTTTGCATCGCCTCGAGTACACATGTGCCCCAACTCAGTCAGCACAGCAGGATCTGCCAGTGTCCAACCACAAACACTTTACTGCTTACATTGGAGGGGTGGAGATGTGGGCGGGGCATGCTGCTGGGGCCCCTCCCCTAATGTCATATGCCGCATTCATGTGCTCAGTCCAGTTCAGAGTGCCGAGTTGTGACGTTTCACCTTCCCACTTTAGTGCAGATAGATTCCAGATAGATTATTCAAAGAAAAGCAGGGATGCTGTAGGTCTTCAAAAACAAAAGAGCATTTAGAGATAAACTACATTTTTCATAGAAACAAAAGAGCAAAATAAGCACATTAAAAAAATAAGCACTCCAAAGGCAATTTGACCAAAGAATATAGCCTTTTGGGCTGACAAGGTTATAGATTTTATTTTAATCAACTGATTAAAGTGAAATGTCAGCGTTACATCACAACTGGAATACGAGTTTCCGAATTGGAAATTATCCACTGTCTGTTTGAAAGTACGTGTACACAGCAACATACTCGCAGCAAAGACGTGTGGCCTATAAAACTAAACACCAGGCAAGTGCACAGCAGACAAATATTTGGCTGTAAACAGGTGTCTCTTTATGCAAATTAGCCCAGCGTTCATTAAAAGATTACAGATTGTCGGAAATTCAGTTTGTATGGCTGAGGCATACTGCCATCACAGAAACATGCCAAGACACACATGTTACATAACAACAGAAATGGCTCTATGACTTGGGGAGATCCTGGACTTCCCACAGTAGCTAAGCAATTGTTTTAGAAAATATCACCAAAAGCAACAAACCCCAGAAAACCTTCTTCAATTCATGGCAAGGGAATAAAAGCCGTCTACGAGTAACCACTGCTTTGGGTTACAGTTTGCATTAGAGGAGCACCTATGCTGTATACGGATTCATTCAACAGCTGGGAATCAACCATTTTGAACTGGGCTTGTGTCACGATTGAGGATTGAAAATTCACAAGGATATAAATCAACACTCTAATGCAGTTCAGGGTGGTGGAGGGCTGGCGCCTATTCCCTCACCACTGAGCACAAGTCCTGACCAGGGTGGCAGTACACTGCAGAGACCACACATGGACAGTTTGAAATCACCCCGTCACCTCTGGTAGCATCTCTGCAGGTGCGTAGGAGGAAAACCCACACAAGCAGAGGAAGAAGCAGACATGGGGAATGAATTGTGAGATGGCAGCAACACTCACTACGCCCATACACAGCACCAGTAGCAACAACAGGCCAGCTCAGGGTTGTAGGCGTTGACATCCATTACAGAAAATTTGGGTGTAAGGCAGGACACGACTCTGGACTGTATGCCAGTTTACGTCAGGGCACACACCTATGAGGAAGTTGTATAGTTGTCAGTTAATCTAACGAAATAGGGGTACAGACAGAAGATAACCACTTCAGGCAGCCAGTCTCCTGGAGCTGTGAGTCACAACCACAGAGTCACTGTATGTAGTCATGTGGAAAAGCGAGTACACCACATTAAAAGTTACATTTTTTTTTAAATATGTGGAGATAACGATTTGATCTTCAGTTAAATGGTATATATAGCTAAAAGTGATATACTGTAACAAACATCACATCATTGTATTATTGAAATAAACAAATACAAATTTGTTGAAAAAGTAAGTACCCGCTACGTTTATCACTACCTCCATACCTCAAATGAGAATCAGCTGCATCTGAACCACACTGATGTCTGTCTTATTTAAACCTCAGACTTTACTTTGGCTTGCTCTCCGTTGTTGAAAGTGTGTGTTATCATCATTCCAAAGGTTGAAAGAGCTCTCTGAGGCCTTTAGAAAGAAGGTTATAGATACCTAGGAGTCTTGGAAGGGATTTAAAAAGATCTCCAACCAATTAAAAACCAACCATTTCACCTTTCAGAAGATCCAGCAAATTTAGCCCAAGAGCAAAACGCTGAAAAAAGTCTCAAAGAAGCCCATATTTTCCTCAAGAGGCCTACAGGTAGCTCTTGCCACTGTTGTTGTCAAAATGCAGTAGTCTAACATTCAAAAGAAGCTGCAAAAATTTAGATCTACATGGGTCTCCCAGAAAGAAAATCAGCGAAAGACTAAATTCTTCCCACGAACACCGAGACAAACCCAAGACTTCTGGAGCAATGTGCTCTGGCCAAATGAGGCAAATGTAGAGTTATTTGGTCACAGTACCAGAAGACATCTTTGGTGAAAACCAAAGACAGCATTTGAGCAGAAAAACCTGATATCAACTGTAAAGCGAGCTGGTGGAAATGTTATGGTGCATCAGAGCCTGTGTAGCTCAGCCTCACAGACTCAACTGCGAATCCTTCATTGTACCAGAGGGTTCTTGAGAATAACGCAAGACCATCTGTCAGAAACTTGAAGCTCAATCTTAAGTCAACCTTGCAATTAAACACAGCAGTAAATCTACCAGGGAACGGCTGCAAAGAATTCTGGAATGGCCAAGTCAAAGCCTGGACCTGAATCCCATCAAGATGCTGTGGTGGGATTTGAAATGGGCTGTGAACGCAAGTCCCCTCTCAAACATCACACAAACAAAAGAATTCTTCATGGAGGAGTGGGGAAAACTTGCTTCAAGTAGATGGCAGAGACTGCTAGACCAGGGGTCGCCAACTCCCGTCCTGGAGGACCACAGTGGCTGCAGGTTTTCATTCTAACCCTTTTTTTTAATGAGTGCCCTGTTTGTGTTGCTAATTAACTTCTTGTGAATTAATTTTAACTGAATTGCTTTTTAAAGAGTTGCTCCTCTGAATTGCTTCATTTCTTTCCTTAAATGGCACCCAAACAGAAATGTAATGTGAAGTGAGTGAGCCAACTAAGTCAGGGCCTGAAACTCCAGCCAATTTCACTCCAACCAGCTGCTTAATGAGGTGCCAATTCTTGTTGTTAATGAAACCCGCTCTTTAATTCTATGGCTTGTTGCTGCTCTCATGGTGTAACAGCAGACATTTCCAAGATTATTGATTTTCTCTTTTCTAAGAGCACTGCTAAAATGTTTTGTGGACCTGAGCAGATCGACATTCCCTGAGACCTTCATCTTTCTTTATTTTCAGATATTGTATGATGGACACCTGTGGTAGGCTGGCGCCCTGCCCGGGGCTTGTTTCCTGCCTTGTGCCCTGTGTTGGCTGGGATTGGCTCCAGCAAACCCCCGTGACCCTGTAGTTAGGATATAGCGGGTTGGATAATGGATGGCTGGATGATGGACACCAGTTGTTTTGGCTCATTTTGTATCTCATTATTGTTTGGCTGCTAATTACGGAAAAAGAAACAAGGGGCCTGAGTCTTCAAGAGCAAGTCAATTAAAATGAATTCAAAAGAAGTTAATTAGCAGCAAAAACAGGTCACTCATTAAGAAAAGGGTTAGAATGAAAACCTGCAGCCACTGCGGCCCTCCAGCACCGGAGTTGGCGACCCCTGTGCTAGACAGTGAAAGGAAACGCCAACGTGAGAGGGCAACACCAGTTATTACAGCCAAGGGTGGACTTACTTTTGCCACAGAAGGTAATGGCGTATCTGTTCATTTTTCATTGAACAAAATATTGCAAAGTCAATTTTTCTTTCAGAGTACACCACACCTTAATCGAAAGACACTGTTTAAGTAAAGCTCAGTCTTGATATGTCACATATGTTAAAAAAGAAAAAGTCATGGCGTGTACTTGCTTTTTCACTTGACTGTTCACACTGTATACCAACCACATCATTGTCTTTTCCAATAACACGCCACACTTCAGAATGTTTTGCGTTATGCTTTGAAACAACTAATCCTAATACTTAAAAACTTTTAGTAAGAAAAAAATACCTCCATGTTCAGAGAAAGAGCAAAAAGAAAATTTCTTGCCATTAAAAAAGTAAATCCCTTCCACTACTATTTTTTTTTTTTAAGTACTGTACTGTGAAACTTTTGGCAGCAAATGATGGCCTCTGTCCTCATGCAGCACAAATCGCAGATAAGCCGCCACACACAAGCGCAGTCACTGTCTATGTGCACATGAGCACTGGCACAGGCCTTTCCTCTGCGGCCCTTTCTTTCTTATTCCTGAGGTTACAAAGTAGATGAGAAAGGAGCTGCAGACATTGTGACTGAGATGACCTCCTGCTCAATGTGTTTCCTTCACAACAAAAGCGTAGATTGGTAAGTGACCAATGCAAACACGCCTCGTACTGAATCAGCTCGTTTTACTGGCAGCGGAGAGCAGCAATGTTTGTTGTCACAAATTCCCCACTTGGGACTGGCGTTTCCTTCTGGCTGAGGACACATTCAGTTCAGCATGTAAGCGAGTCTCATTCACTTTTTTTTTTTTTTTTTTAAATCACGTCTGGATTTTCTCACAGCCTACTGATCACATAAGAGTTGAAACAGTAAATATTAAATCTGCCCAGACCAGAGCGGCAGCCTGACAAAGGCCTAGTATCCTTACGACAGTTTTATTTAAACAGGCCACTTTTTTCACTTGTGATTTTCAAATTATATTTAACAACGATCACTTACATCAGACGGGTAGTTAATTATGAAGACAAACACAAGTGGAGAGGATAAATCAAAATACTAAAATCTACTCATTTTCAGTTGAGTTTCAGAGTAGCCGAACTTGGTGGCATTAGTAGTGCACGAACACATGCAATTCTACACACTGAGAAGTGAGGATTCTCACTGCCTCCCCAATTTTAATTGTGCTTCTGAACACATACGATCCTGAGGGAAAATCCAGCAGCGAGTCCCTCTCCATACCCCAGGCTTGTGTGGTGGCGTCAGACACTTGATGATTACACGAGGAAGCTTTGGCACACGCTTTGCGGAACGAGACTGCAGAGTACCAGTTGTCACTGTGGCACTCGTGATATACACGTCTGGCATCAAGTCACAGACTGCAGACAAAGCTTTGTTTATTGAAGGTCTGCTTTTCAGGAATGCAAACCTTTACAAGGCCTCGACACAAGCCACAGAAATAAGAAATAAGCTCCTTTTTCACCACAATACAAACAAATAAACAGAAAATAACTATCAACACTAAATAAAGTCATTTTGTGAATTACATGTCCTTATTTCTTAATCTATCTTTTGTACATTCATGTTTTGCCATCTGCCACATTGGACAACAAATCAGCCAGCTGGCATGAAGACGAAGATCTGGACCAATCAGCAGTTAGATCAGTTTCCAAAGCATCTGCAAGAAGCTGAACGAAATGCTGATGAAGAAAGAAAAAAAAACACTGTAACAAGTTGTTAATTGCATTTTCCTTTGATTTTTTCAGAAGCATATATTAGCATAAATATTTTAACATATATCAGACTGATGTAATCAAATGGTCCCTTCTGACTCATAATGAAGTAAAGGAAGCTGTGCTATACAGTAAGTTGTGCCACATCATAATACTGGAGATGAACAAAAACAACCCAAACCAGCACTGAGTGTCGATTAAAAAGAACTCCAATATGCAACATCTGAATATTTGGGAACAGAAACCAACATGACAACTTGCCTATCTACAGACCTACCTTATGATGTCGATTGTGATCTGCTTCATTAAAACAGGAACTAACACTTGAGCGCTTCATTCTGGCAACTCTTAGTCTGATTAAAAAGGATCAGTTTGGTGTGTTGTTAAATGACATCTAACACAGTTCATTATCTTCAGAAAGTTACAACAGGACACTATTATGTGTGTACACACTTAAGTGAAAATTAGAAATTTATCGGGTTATTACTCTACTATAGATAGAGGGAGAGAGAGATAAATTAATATAAAAATGGATATACAAGAAAGGCACTATATGAAATAATAGGCAAATGCAGCCTAACCAATAATAGAGAGATACAGTAGATAAGAAAGGTGTTGTACGACAGATAGAAACTAATGACAGACAAACAAACAAGAAACCCTCTGTAAAGCAGGAGAGATACTTATGAAATACACTGTATAGCATACATATAGATAGATGGCACGTACTTGATTGTAATTGGTAATTTGTCAGCTTTGTTGCTTTGATTCTTGCACCTTCATTCTGTCAGTACTATACTTGCATTGTAAGTAACCTTGGATGAAGTTGCTTGGTAAATTAATACATAAATAAAAAATAATCTAATGAGCCAATCATCAATAATGTATAAACTTGTGCAGATACAGGGCAGGAACTTCAGAAAATGTTCATCTCAAACACCAGAGAGTTTGGGAGTGTGACGATGCGGGATCAATCCATGCTCCCATTGTCACATTTGGTGGCAGCGGTGGGATGAGCTGGCAGTGGGGACTGAAGAGGAGACAGAGCAGCAAGCAGGATTGGTGCCAGACTTTTTTTTGAAAAGAAACCATGGACCCAAGCCAGAGGAGGACATTGTAAAGTACAGAGCTTTTTTAATGGACATTTATTTATTGATTGTTTTTATTGTCTTTTAAAAGTTCTTATTCTTTTATGTCCTGTTTTAAAGGGGGATTGGGTTGGCTTTATTGTGAGATTGTTTCAGTGCTTTTATTTATTAATCGATTTTTAGTGCAGTTGTAGTGTGGCCGAGCTGTGGACCTGGGCCGCCAGTTGCACAGGGTTGTCTGTGGCATGGAGCCCTCCTGTGCAGCTGGAGGCTTATGGGGGGTGGAATGTGGTATAGCGGGTCCACAGCTCATGTCAAAAGGGCCAGTTTTAATTAAATAATCGCTGCAATCGCGACTTAGAGATAGGGCATAGTAAGTGTTGCGGATCAGTTCCTGGGGTGATTCGTGATGCAGGTGATTCTCGCTTAAGTGAACAGATGAGGAGTCGTCCGCATCCAGAATTGTTCCCGGGAGCTGCTGATTTGCCACAGCTGATCCACGTCCCTGTAATTAAATAGAAGCTCGAGACAGCTAGCAGGGGGAAGAAGAAAAGTAAAAGAAAGAAACGGAGGTTGCAGGAGGCAGTGAGGAGGAAACCAGAGTGTGTGTGAGAGAAAGAAAGATAGAAAAATGAAGAAAGACAGAGGTTGCAGGGAAGAAGGCGGCAGAAGCATGGAGCAGAACCCGCATCGTCACAAGGAGCAGGTACTGATACAGTGCATTGACACAGCCACCACACGACGAACCACCTCAAGATCCCAACTTAGGACCCGAGTGCAGCGGTGCAGCAGGTGACACCTCAGCACCACCAGAATGGGAAATAAGTGTGACATCACAGATTTGGACCGTGGCATGATTGTTGGTGCCAGATGGGCTGGTTGGAGTATTTACTGTATGTCACTGCTTATCTCTTGGAATTTTCATACACAACAGTCACCAGATTCCACTCAGAATGGTGCGAAAAACACAAAACCATCAGTGAACACAAGTTTTGTGGATGGGAACACTTTATTGATGAGAGGGGTAAGAAGAAAATGGCCAGAAAGGTTTAAGTTGACAGAAAGGCAACTGTAACTTGGATAGCCTCTCTGTACAACTGTGGAGAGCAGAAAAGCATCTCAGAATCCTTAGCATGTCGACCCTTGAGGGCTATAACAGCAGAAGACCATGTCACACTTCACTTCTGTTAGTCAAAACCAGAAAGCTGCAGTGGGCTCACCAAAGCTGGATGGCTATGGACTGGAAAAATGTGGCCTGGCTGATGAATCTTGATTTCTGCTTTGGCACACAAATGGCAGGGTCAGAATTTGGTGCTGGCAGCACAAATTCACGCACCCAACTTGCCTTGTGTGAACAGTCCAGGCTGGTAGTGGTGGTGTAATGGTGTGGGGAATGTTTTCTTGGCACACTTTGTGCCTGTTAATACCACTCAATCATCGCTTGAATGCCATGGCCTACCTGAGTATTGTTACTGACCATGTACATCCCTTCATGGCCACAAATTTACCCATGCCTACTTCCAGCATGATGGTGCACCATGTCACAACGCAAAATCCATCTTAAACTGGTTTAATGAACATGATAATGAGTTTTGTGTTCTTCAGTCACCATATTAGATTCCAACAGAGCACTTTTGAAACGTGGTAGAAAGGGAGATTTGAAGCATGAATTTGCAGCTAACAAATCTGCAGAAACTGCATGATGCAATCATGTCAACACAAGGGGGCTCTGCCCCCTGCTCGCGTCGCTCGCCTACCCCCGGTGTTGGGTAATCCGAAATACATTGATGAATGTATGAGATATATTGGAGTGTAAAGGTGTAGATGACGAACAAAGGAAGTATATTCATTAATCCTAATGAATAATATAGCCCGTTGTGTTAATAGTGGTATCTGGTCTAATGTGATTGCTGTTCCAAACACCTCCGTCACTAAGTCGTCGCAGATAAAGGCTTGAGGGATTTAAATAATATCTGGGTGAAGTTCATATGTATTCGTTGTGAGGATGCCGTACGTTTAATACGGAGAGTTCGTTTATTCGTGTTACCCGGACCCGTTGTAGGCGCCTGTCGTACTTTCCCGCGCCTTCCGTACTATCTTTTTGGACCTGTGGGGCCTCCGTAGCCTCCTCCGTTTGACCCTGGGGTGCAGCGCAGAATCCTCTTTTTTGTGTGGCTGTGTCGTTAGTCATTAGCTATGGGCGCGTTGTTGCTTCATGTCTTATTTACGTTAGTTGAGCTCTTTCGTTTTTGGGCCGTGACTCCTTCATTTGCGGTGGATCACACTTCGCTTGCGGTTTATGAGACGCGCGCTGTAGGCGCCTGCGCACTATGTCTCATGGTCCCATCGCCGTGTACCTGCGTCCATATCCGGTTTATTCTCGGTTAGTAATATGGATGAGCCAGAATCTCAAGGGAATGTTTCCAACACCTTGTAGAATCCATGCCATGAAGAACTGAGACTGTTCAGAGCAAAAAAAGGCCCTACCCAAAATAGCATAGTGTTCCTAAGAATTAGCTCAGTGAGAGTACATGGAATCACCTCCATCAGCACCCCACCTATGCATTATCAAACCTACTTTCTCCAGTTCACTGTCATGGCAGCTGAAGCCCAGCCCAGCCCAGCCCAGTTTCAACCATAAGTTAATAACCAACCCTAAGCATAGTACCAGTCAAGTCTACCATTAAACATTCAAGTATCAACATGAATACGTCCTCCTATTTTATTGAATATTTTAAGACCATCAGTTAACACAGACAAGTCACTGTGAAACTGAACATATCTCAAATCCTCTTTTCCTTTATTTTGAATTGATCTCTGCAGATTGTATTTTTTGCACAGTGTTCATCTGTAAACCTTAAGTATAAAATAGAGCTGAGAACTCTGAGCATGGATGAACAGTCTCTACCTATGTGGATGTTTCTTCGGGTTTACTCACACATCCCTTAGACAGGTTAACTGGTATTAATGAATGTGACGTGCCATGGATGGGCACCCCATCCAGGGCTACCACTTTCCTTGTGTCCAGTGCTGCTGCTCACAAGCCAGATTTGAATGAAATGGATTAAGAAAATGGGTGAATTGAAGATCAGACCAAGCTTCTAAGCCCACTGTGTCCCAGTCACTGATCACATTGGAACTGAAGCCTATTTTAGCAGCAGAGTTTGCAAACAGATCAAAGAATTAAAAAAAAAAGTTTTAAATGTTAAAACTATAAGGTTTACTTGCATCATATTCCAAATACCTTGAAACATACAGTTAGGTCCATAAATATTTGGACAGAGACAACTTTTTTCTAATTTTGGTTCTGTACATTACCACAATGAATTTTAAATGAAACAACTCAGTTGCAGTTGACGTGCAGACTTTCAGCTTTAATTCAGTGGGGTGAACAAAATAAAAATGTGAGGCAACTAAAGCATTTTTTAACACAATCCCTTCATTTCAGGGGCTCAAAAGTAATTGGACAATTGATTCAAAGGCTATTTCATGGGCAGGTGTGGGCAAGTCCGTCGTTATGTCATTATCAATTAAGCAGATAAAAGGCCTGGAGTTGATTTGAGGTGTGGTGCTTACATGTGGAAGATTTTGCTGTGAACAGACAACATGCGGTCAAAGAAGCTCTCCATGCAGGTGAAAGAAGCCATCCTTAAGCTGCGAAAACAGAAAAAACCCATCCGAGAAATTGCTACAATATTACGAGTGGCAAAATCTACAGTTTGGTACATCCTGAGAAAGAAAGCAAGCACTGGTGAACTCAGAAACGCAAAAGACCTGGACGTCCACGGAAGACAACAGTGGTGGATGATCGCAGAATCATTTCCATGGTGAAGAGAAACCCCTTCACAACAGCCAACCAAGTGAACAACACTCTCCAGGGGTTAGGCGTATCGATATCCAAGTCTACCATAAAGAGAAGACTGCATGAAAGTAAATACAGAGGGTGCACTGCAAGGTGCAAGCCACTCATAAGCCTCAAGAATAGAAAGGCTAGATTGGACTTTGCTAAAGAACATCTAAAAAAGCCAGCACAGTTCTGGAAAAACATTCTTTGGACAGATGAAACAAAGATCAACCTCTACCAGAATGATGGCAAGAAAAAAGTATGGAGAAGGTGTGGAACAGCTCATTATCCAAAGCATACCACATCATCTGTAAAACACGGTGGAGGCAGTGTGATGGCTTGGGCGTGCATGGCTGCCAGTGGCACCGGGACACTAGTGTTTATTGATGATGCGACACAGGACAGAAGCAGCCGAATGAATTCTGAGGTGTTCAGAGACGTACTGTCTGCTCAAATCCAGCTAAATGCAGTCAAATTGATTGGGCGGCGTTTCACGATACAGATGGACAATGACCCAAAACATACAGCCAAAGCAACCCAGGAGTTTATTAAAGCAAAGAAGTGGAAAATTCTTGACTGGCCAAGTCAGTCACCTGATCTTAACCCAATTGAGCATGCATTTCACTTGTTGAAGACTAAACTTCAGACAGAAAGGCCCACAAACAAACAGCAACTGAAAGCCACTGCAGTAAAGGCCTGGCAGAGCATTAAAAAGGAGGAAACCCAGCATCTGGTGATGTCCATGAGTTCAAGACTTCAGGCTGTCATTGCCAGCAAAGGGTTTTCAACCAAGTATTAGAAATGAACATTTTATTTCCAGTTATTTAATTTGTCCAATTACTTTTGAGCCCCTGAAATGAAGGGATTGTGTTAAAAAAATGCTTTAGTTGCCTCACATTTTTATGCAATCGTTTTGTTCATCCCACTGAATTAAAGCTGAAAGTCTGCACTTCAACTGCATCTGAGTTGTTTCATTTAAAATTCATTGTGGTAATGTACAGAACCAAAATTAGAAAAAAGTTGTCTCTGTCGAAATATTTTTGGACCTAACTGTACAAACTACGTTTATCAAGTGCCATTATAATGCACGCCCTTCCAAGGGCCTTTATAAGTAAGGCACTATAGGACAGTAGGCTCTAGGCTAAGCTTGGAGTTACAGAGTGACACAAAGGAGAAGAATGAACCAACAACTGTACAGTTTCTACTCCACATTTTCCTACCTGTTGACAACTACATACTGTAGCATCAGACTAAATCTCATTTCCTAATAATCAAGAATATAATTGATTTCCAATGCATAACTGAATATTTACTCTACCACTGCAATCCTAAACCACTCAAGTATAAAAGCCACTTTTCTGACCATCTGTTGCTTGCCCCCTCCACCGGATGCCAAGAGGTAAGTAAAATGAAGCAGTGCCACGGGCAGCGCCTGTCTAATCACACCACATGGACTGTATTTGCAGAATTCAAATCTGACTGGTGTATAAGATTCAAATCACAGTGGAGGACCCATTGAGATTTCAAATTATTTTTCTGCATTTAATACTAACAACATCTGTCTGGAGTGTCATGATATACATTTAAAATCAATTACACAAAGCAATGTTTGCTAACCATTCAGAAAGATGTTCCCTAATGTCAGGTGTCTACATTAGTTGACACATTAACATTCATGGCTGACAGAGCACTCAAAATGCTCCTGCTGCCTCCAAACCAGATCATGGTCAGGCTGTCAGCTAGCACTGCTTAACACTTGGCAGGTTGAGGGTGGCCAGGCTGGGACATGGGAGGTCACCAATTGGGAGGACTAAGGGAACAGCTGTGTCAATTTTCCTTTGTCATATTCTACAGCAGCTTATAATTAAATTGGCAGCTCAATATGGTTTCTTTCTGTTTTTCTGATCTTTTGTCCAAACAAGCCCACTAACTCCATCCATTTTCCAACCCGCTGAATCCGAACACAGGGTCACGGGGGTCTGCTGGAGCCAATCCAAGCCAACATAGGGCACAAGGCAGGAACCAACCCTGGGCAGGGTGCCACCCACCGCAGAGCCCACTAACTCTTCCAACTTTATCCAATGTTTTATAGCTTATTAAAATAGCAACCTTATTTTCTTGTACGTAACAATCCTTATAAGGCATGTTTATATAATCCTATAACTGGAAACAAGACCCTCAAGCAGGTTAAGAATGCAGATTTAAAGACTCACAGCGTTCTGAATTCATTGACATTTCATCCAGCCGAAAGCTGCGTGATCTTGCTGTTGGACTGCCACTTCAGTCAGCAGCAGAGGAGCTGTTGTGCTCAATCCCACCATGAAGCTGAATTCACAGACCCTGGAAATGAACAGAGTGACTAAGAAAGGAAGAGCTGGCAAGGTAGGGTTGTTGACATTTTTATTCTTCAAGTCTGAGATGGCAGAGTGCACTGAACTAATACAGACAGAGAATTGATCCCTGCAGAAACACACACTGACCATATCATCCAAAAGTCCAGAACCATCAAAAAAAAAAAAAAAAAAAAAAAAAAGTAAAAATAAAGTTTTGAAACCTGTGCGCTTCGAGATTTATTTTGGTATGTTTTGATATAAAATCCTGCATAAATATCTCTGCATTTAACTTTAATTTTCTTTTAATTCTTGTTATTTTATTATTATAAAACAATTCCCTTAAAACAGCCACAACCGTGTAATTACAATTGAACTGTAAAAATACATTACTTAAATAGACACATTCGCATTATTCATGAGATCGCATGAATTTGTGCCTAAAATGTATCATTTAAATTCCGCAAACATAGTCAGTCAACATATTAAAATACAATTACAAGAACATTACATTTAACTGTATCTGCTTAATAAAGCTATTAAGGTAACACTTTTCTTTTTAATAAGAGAGCTGTAAATAATGCCAGGTCTCCTATTAAGTAATTAGAAAATATCCACAAAATGCACCTTTGTGAACCGGAAATTAACCAGAATGTGATGAAAAGTAGTACAGAAGTCAAAATGCAGGCACTGGAGGGAAAGTGTGGTTCAATTAAAAAGCAAAAAAAGAAAGATAGGGGTTGGTGGTAAAAGGATGAGGCAGCTGTCCCCTCGAAACAGGGATGACTCTTGTTCCCGAACTCATTCTCAGCTTTTAGTGAAATTCTGGCTTCTCTGGGAATGTACACCCAGCCCGTCTGATGATGACATTGGCTGAATAGTGGCCAGCACGAATGCACTCCTCCAGGGGCCGTTCGTATACAAGCTGGGACAGGAAACCTGCAGATAAAGGGGAAATAAATTAGGAACAGCCTTCAGGTATGGTAACTAAAAGGTTATGGCCTGAAACACATGCCATGATTTAAGAATTGTGTGAAAAAAACGGCCAGCAGAGGTCCTAATTAATTACTCCACCAAGTCGGCTTGTGTTGCTTCACTTGCCCCCAAGCATGTAGTATCACAGTACCATGGCTGAGTGGTCTTCTACCCACATGCTAAAGACTTGTGTGTGTCAGGTTAATTGAGTGGGGATGAATGTAAGTGTGGCCTGCAGGGTTTGGTTCTTCCTGGGTTAGGTACAGGCAGTAAAGACCAATGGCTGAACAGAAAATGAATGGGTAGATGAGTAAAAACTATATGACTGACAGAATGCTCTTCTCTTTTTCAGGATTCTTACTTGTAATTAGTAAGCTAGTTAAAATAATTCTCACTCTAGTCACTGAACATACAGAATGAAAAAAGCATAAAATAGAAGGCACTGAGCTGTAGTGGTGAAGGTGCTGCCAGGTGCAATTCCGGCCTGAGACTCACTGTGTGACCCTGAGCAAGTTATGTCATTTGCCTGTTGTTTAGCTGTTAAAAAAATGGTGCTATACTCCGATATGTCAAGTGTATTAGCATTGGAAAGGTGCTCTTAGAATGAAAGCAGTACAAGTTTAGATAAAGATATTAGCTACTGTGATTTCATTATTTTATATTTATCGTACTAATTTATTATTTTTTTACAATATATATCAGTCACTTTGATTACATTATTCTGTATATTTTTCGTATTGAACATTTTAATTAGCCCCGTGATGTTAGCTTATTTTATATATTTGACAGTCATTCATTCAAAAGGCAGGCAGGAAAGGTAATTAATTCTTATATAATATCTAAAACAGGGGTCTCCAACACGTCGCTCGCAACCCCTTTCCAAGTAGCTTGCCAAAAGGTTAATGAATCCTACATAAATTTGAAAACTTGATTAGTCAAATTAGGGGTGGGCGATCTTTCCAAAAAATCCTATCACGATCCTTTTAACACATAATCACAATCCACAATCTGAACTGCAATCTATCTTTTCAATGTGGCATACACTTAAGAGAATATCCAGACTCAAACTCATCAAGACCTAAGTAACACTTTATTTAAAATATTAAACAAAGTTGAATTCAATTGTTCTCTCGTTCGCTAGCTAAGCGGAGTTGAGGAACACACCCCGAGGCACCCCACCCCTCCCTTTGGCCAGTTGCGTTTCAATCGGATTCACACAAATAAATTGGTGCCGCAAGTGAACTACGATACATAACAAAAGGAGAGAAGTTGCAAATTCAACCAGAATGTTCAAGCAAATTATAGAAAAAAAACGATCTAAATCCGTTAAGTAGTTCTCTCGTGAAAAGAGGAACGAGACATACAGACAGACTGACATTGGATTTTATATATTATATATTCATAATCCTTCAAAATAATGTGCAGTTAAAGTCTCAACAGCATTCTCGGCATTTCTGTAGCTTAGTAGAGCCAGATAACTATAAGAATCTTCACCAAGCAGCTCTGAAAATGTCTGCTTTGTTTGGATCTGCATACCTCTGTGAGTAGTCTGCCTTTTCTGACATGAATGTCATGAAATCAAAGTTGAGAACAAGACTGACAGATGGACATTTAAATGACTCCATAAGAGTGAACCAAAGTTGCTCCACTCCACCATACACCCCTCTTGTTGACTCCATGCAGTGCCAGTCATCAGACTAACTAAAAACACATCACACATGCAAATGGACATGCGAATACTCTTGTGAAGTGAAACAGTGACATGTAACAAAATGACAAATGAGTAAGTAATATCTGTGTATTTGTAATTGCATTGTTTTGTTTTGACAGCATTCATGTTTTAATTCAGTAGTGTGAGATACACTAGAAAATGCATACAGACATACAAAATGCACTTGCAGGTGACGTAAATATTTTTTGTGATGTTTTAATGCAAAATGTGAGTCGTGGACACCAACATTTTGTAAATGTTCAGGCAAAACAAGCTTATTCAGTTTGTTTGGGTTGAAATAGGCTATGAGAATAAATGTTAGAAAACATGAGTAGCTTTCGGCCATTTTCATTTTGTTAAAGTAGCTCTCAGGGGAAAAAAGGTTGGAGACCCCTGATCTAAAATAATCAACTGTGATTTGTCTAAGGATGTCACTGTGGCCTGGTGGTTAGAGTTACTGCCTCATAAATCTAACACCCTTCCCAATGTCTGTGTGGAACCTGCATGATCTCCCTGTGTTTGTATGGGTGTGCCTCCTACATCTACATTAAAACTGAAATTGCCTTTTGGTTAAGTCAGCTTAACCCTCCAGGATCTTTGCAGAGATGCAAGGTCACAATGTCTGTGTCAGGCTAACCGGAGTTTCCAAATTGGCCATGTGAGTGGGGGCATACGTGTGTACGTATGGGTACAGCAATGGACTGGCGGCCCAGCCAGGGTGGGGGAGAGAGTGCATTACGCTTACTGCTACTAAAATAGCAACTGGTCTTTCATGACTTTGGACTAGATTATGCAGGCTGAAGAATGTCATGTCATGTTGTGAGCCAACAAATTTAGAGCTCTTCATGTGTAAATACTGCAGCCTCAAGCTGTGAGTGGATACCCTAAGGGTTCTCCTCTCTGATACAGCAGTATTTCTAGTCAGTTCAGCTTCTTCTTCTTCTTTTTAGGGTCTTATGAGTGAGAAAAAAAAATTTCTTTGCATTTATATAGCGCTTTTCTCACTACTCAAAGTGCTTAGCAATTGCAGGTTAAGGGCCTTGCTTAAGGGCCCAACAGAGCAGAGTCCCTTTTGGCATTTTACGGGATTCGAACTGGCAACCTTCTGATTGCCAGTGCAGATCCCTAGCCTCAGAGCCACCACTCTGATAAAATTAATCAATATTTCTTTAACGTATATATTTCACTATAATAACAATATCATTAACACGTGTCTGCGGTTTTGTTTTAGAATTTTGTTGGTGTTTTTTTCCATTAGAAAAGAGAGCAGCCAAACTGTTTAATTCAGCGAGGCCCTCATACAAATGGCACAGACATGGTAGCGCCCCAAGATACAGGTAGACAAAGGAAACAAGCTGGAAGCATGTTTAACCTTTTAAGAGGCAGGCAGAAAAGTAACCTACAAATAAGACTACTGGATACGAGCAGCACGGATGCATAGGAAATAACATGTATGAATGGAATGTATGATCAAATTAGCAACCAGAGACCCTGACTGAGCCCTAAGGACATTCTCTCTGTTACACTTGAGACCCTGAAGCGTATAAGTGAGGTCAGTGATACCGAGCTTGGAGTGCAAGAGATTGGCTGTTTGTTTCATTAACACGCTTACAACGGGCCAACACCTCAGAAGTAATCCTTCCACTCTGATCTGCTGATCTCCTTATTGTTTCCTATCCTCCACAGCATCACATCCACTTGGGATCAAAAGGGGAAGTGAGGGCAATTTCAGCCCATGACATTTCTCAAGTCCCAAAGGAAGTTCACATAAGGTTTGGTTTGAATGGCTTCAGCAGTTCTCAAACAGATAAGGAACAGACATATTAACCGATATGTGTGAGCTGTCGTCTCCTTTTAAAATTTCCAAATCAGTATAACCCTACACATATTGTAAACGCATTAACACTGCTTATTTATAAGAGCAGTATACTTCGATTGAGAGTGAGGTCATTAATGGAATCTTCAGGACAGTCCTAAATTCCATTAGATATTGTGAATAAATCTGTGCTGATGACACTACAACAGTGAGGATAACAAACAATGAAAAGACAGCAAAATATGTCAGAAAAATTTGGCTAGATTTTAGGATCAGACAATTCAGCTTGGCCTCCAGTAAAGATATGTAAAGTGCCACATGCAGTTAACAAAGGGACTTTGTTATGAAGATGACAGAATAATCTGGCAGGATAGGATGTTGAAGCAGAAGTTGCCTTCTCATTTAAGAGGATACTAGACTAGATAGTGTGAGAAAACAAAACATAAAAAGTCTAAAATGAACAACTAACAGTTTAGTTAATACAGTACAGTACTAATGACCAAACATGTTTGTGTATAAATTACACTTGCGTGAGTCCATAAAATAATGAGGTTGTGAAGAGGCAGAGCCTACCCACCCTGCAATATCAGGTGCAAAGAAGGACCCAACCCTGGATAGGGTGCCTGCCCACTTGTTTCACACACCCACACCTGCCATTCTGGTTAAGTGTCACGCAGTAACTTCAAATGCCCTAGGATGGCCCGGTGCATGGTCGGGGCCTGAAGATGCCTTTTACTTAATTAGCCTAACATACTGCTGTACATGTTTTTGAGATGTGGAAGAAAAATTCACAGAAACCGGGATAACTGGTAAAACTTTACACAGAAAGTGACCAAGCCAGGATTTCAACAGGACTTCTGGAGCTATGTGGCAACAGTGCTAAGCACTTTACCATCATGCTGGCACCTTTCAAGAACAATAAAATACATAAATAATTTAGCAGAAAATGGCTTATTTTGAGTGCAGTTTCTTGAAGTAACATTCCTTTTAAGCTTAAAGAGTGGATGGCATGGTGGCCAGGCAGTGCTGCACTGCTGCATCACAAACTCAGCTTTTTCTCCAGGGTCTTCCTCCCATACCCCTAGAGGCCTGTGTTGGGTTAACTAGTGATTCCAAATTGGCCCTGTTTGAGCGTGAATGTGAGAGTGTGCATAAATTGGCACTGTGAAGGACTGGTGCCTGGTAAGGTTGTTATCATTAGCAAGAACTATTACTAAAACTTGAGATAAATTGTTAATCAAATTAAAAAAAAAAAACTAAATGCATAATGAAAAATAAAAACTACAGGGAAATTAAAACCTCATATTTCAAAACAAACTAAAATAAAAAATGGATGGAAACAAACTTTTTTTTCTGTTTTTTTTAAAAACACCAATTTGTTTTTTTCCTACCTTTGACTGTACTTCCTTTTTCACTAACTGGCTGCTCACCACATGTAGCCTAATGAGCACAACGGTCATCATCTAGCTAGAAGGAACATTTGTTTAATCACAGACACACACCAAGGAACTATTTGTAAATGGGAAAGGATTTTCTGGGAGTACTGTGAATATAACTAAGATAGTAACAAGAAAAATGTATTACTGAAGTAGACAGACATTTTTATGAAGAAAAATTAAAGAGAAAGAACTGAACTAAGTTAAAAATTCATATAAACTGCTTTCACAAAGATGACTATAAAGAGGTTGGGGACTGTGACACACTACAAAAACCTACCACAGAAGGTAAAAAAACATTCTACATTGTTCAAAAAAAGTTTTACTTTTAGCTGCTGCCACGACATACTAGTTGATCGAACTCAAGAGCTTATTCATTAAATCAGGAACGTCTAGAATGCTGGGACACAAAGTACCAGTGAAGTACTTTAAAGTTTAAAAATAAATAGCCTGCTCCTTGAGGACATGGACACTGCAATAATGTGAGTATGACATTTTACAAAATGTCTCGGATGATAATGCAATAGATGGCTGGAGGAAAAAGAGACTCGCTGTGTCTATTCTACAATCCTAGCCTCATGGAGACATTACATGCATTTCTCAGTCATCAAAACTTAAAATGATTCTCTCAAAAAAATCAAGTCTCCAGAAATTTGAACTAAAATAGAAATGTTCAAAACTTCATAAAACTAAACTGAAAATGAAATGATAGGTAAAAGCAGAATAAAAAAAACTAATTAAAAGAATGTTGAACTAAAAAAACTTTGGTGCAAGGTTGATTCCCTTGTGCCTAGTGCAGTCAGGATGGGCTACAATTCTAGCAACCTTGAAATAAATTAAGCAGGTTTGAGAAGGTTTTGTTCCACGTTTTAAGTGCTGCCTTACGGAGGTCTAAGTTTTAGTCTCAATGCTCTGGGTCCTGTGGTGTTTTCATTTGCCTTTGTTCCTTTGTGGAGCTTTCTTCATGTGCTTATGGTTTCAAACCCCCTTAAAACCTCCCACCCCACCACTTCGATGTCAAGTTAACCGGTGACTCTAAATTTGCCCAGTGTGGCAATAAAGTGATATGGAATTGGGCTATTGACCTTTTTCAAAGTTGATTCCTGCCTTGCCTCAGATGGTCCCAGGATAGGCTCCAGCCCCCAGTGACAAAAAACTAGATTCAATGAGTCTGATAATGATGGACTACTGTGCCTTAAGTATTCAGAGAACATCAAGTGTCAAAAACAATGAAATACACAGCCAAAGTAAAATGTCTCCATGTATAACAGTAGTGTGTATTCTTCGGACTGTTAATAATTTTTTTTTTTTTTTTTGAGATTTCAGTTTTTGAAGCTGCTACTGACAGCGTGCACATTTCTCTGATGTATTCTGTAGTCAGTGGCCTTCTATTTGTCTGCTGAATACTGTGACCAAAACGACAAAAAAGGAAATCCCAGTTGTGGTAAAATATAAGAGGTCACATGCTGGAATATTCACAAACCACAAATCTGTCTTGGGCTACAATAAAGCTTCGGCATCCTGTAAGGAAAACCAAAATTCCTCACACTGACTTGGTTACTGAGCCACAAACTGAAGAAAAAAAATATCCTGGCAGATCAAACTGAATGACAAATAATACTTTTAGTGTTAAAAAATGCAAAGCAATCTGACAGTGAAGGAGCTGCGATGAAAAAGGACTGTCTGAGATATCTTCATTTGAAGAAGACAAACTGAGGGAATTGAAAAGCAGAGCCACGTCACTCTGTGTTTTCAATGAACGCCTAACAAGCAAATCAGTCAATAGGAAATTTGGAGATGATGATGAGAACTTTTAAAAACAGAAAGCTAAGCATTAAAAAAGAAAAATAAATGTCACTGTAACTTGTCAATACACTGTGCTGTAGAAGTGGATCACAAATTTATGACTTCTGCCATAACACTGATTTTAAAACTGGTATCAATGTACTTTATATATTAAAATTGGTTTTCTCTGTATTTTTAGTGTATTAATTACTGATCAAAATTTTCCAAAATCACTTTTTTTCAGTCATGGGTGGGTGGGGGTTGTCGGGAGTCTATTTTTGCAACAGAAAGCTTAAAAACCCCAATATGATCACAGGATACACCAATGCACAACACCCACAATTACATAATGTTAGTTTAACAGGACTGTGAGAGGACTGAAGACAAATCCCCCCCAGACAGGATCTAATGGGTACCCCTTCAGAATGTAGTACTAAGATAAGGAAATGCCCACTATATATCCTTTATCTATCAATTGCCAGCATCCAGCATCGGGGGCAAGGAGCAACTAACTAACCTAACTGATCATGTGGGAGTAAAACCAGAGAACTGGCAGAGCAATCCATGCAGACATGGGGAGATACTGCAGATATCTATGGAGGGCCAACTTGACCAAAACTTGAACCCAGGACTCTTGAAATGTGAGACAGCAGAAATGCTAACCAGTGTCCCACGATGATTTCTTCTAAATCTAAATGTTAAATAAAGTGTACCCTTAATAATCCAAAGCTCCATCTTTATAAATCCTGACCTTGTAGTTAAACGGGTATACTGTAATATAATCACAGACAAGGAGGCAGTCAACATTTAAAATGTAAGGTGTGGTGGGTATTAGCCTATAACACGCATCATAGAGCACCCATGCCAGCCTAACTGGCACATGTCAACAACACATCTCTTATTCGTATAGCAGGTTGACAATAACAACTGGCTACATCACCACAACAGTAAACAAACAAGTACTGTCGGCAAGGACAGCCATTCAGCTGCTGTTTATGACAGTGGTAATATAACTGTGCAAATGCTAGTAATGACACCCTGAGGAAATGCAAATACAAATCACTAGATTTAGGATGAACCTTTAAACAGGACCAGCTCATACAACCAAAACACGCCACAGTATAACGAAAAACCAACAACAACAAAACAATCTACTACAACTTAAATGGACTGCACCCCAGCCAAAGTGGTTCCTGCTTTGTGCTCAGTGCTACCCCATTGACTCCATTTCCTAGTGCCTCTGTACTGGAAGAAGCAGGTTCAGTAGACAGACCAATATCTTAAACTATATAGGAAAACAATTGAGATAATGATACAAAAAGCTTGTGAAAAACTAAAGCTAATATCTTTGTATAAGCAGTACTTCCGCATTGAGTCTGTTCTTATAAGCTCTCAAAGTCTAACGCCTTCATAAGCTCATAATCAACAGCTATGAAGAAAAACTCTAACAGCCATTTCTGATGCAATGACTTCCTCAGTTCTTTTTACATTCACTATATAGAAAATGCTCATAACCGTTACAGTTATTTAGTGAAAAGGGAAGAAGATGCCCACCAGTAACAGGAGGTAGTGATAGGTTTGTTTTCATCCTCTTGATTATAACATCACTGAGTAAAATGTCATTGTCCATTGACTCACCAGAAACTAGTTTTCCATTTGTCATTCAGTATGGATAAACCACACGTTAAACACGTTTTTCAAATTCAGCGTGCTGCTCTACCAGAAATTCTAAAAACATGAGCATGAAACAATCCAGCATTCACACTATACTCAGTAAATTCATGCTGCTTTTAAAAGCCTTGAATGTGTAGAGCACAATAACATACAGAGCTTTCATTTGCACATTGTCTGCTTTCTTACGTTTGACAGATGGCCTAAGGCCATGCCACTAAGTGTCAAACGACAACATTTCCGAAGCCTCTCATATTACACTGGCACAATTCTATAGTACAACTCCATGTTTTACTATGAGATGCAACAGAGGAAGCTGTACAATGGAATAGTGCCCCATCTGGGGTTGGTTCCTGCCTGATGGCGAAAAGTTAGGCTTCAGCTGCCTGAGACCACCAACTGGATCTCCAACTTCTTGTCGGTTGGAATTCTTGTTTTGTTCTATTCCCTGGCCATCTGACCATAGCACCAATCTCAAACATCTAACACTGTAACTATGAGGGATTTGAAGACTGTGTATTTGAATGAAATTTAAGTTCATGTCTAATTCTGTCAGGAACACATCAATTTTCGTTTAATCTATTTGTCTAATTATGCTGTCTGTTTTTATTTATTGTATTTTGTAATTATAATTCTTTCTTTTAATCCTTGTAAAGAACTTTGAGAACTTTTAAAATCAATTAATTATTTGTTTACTCTGCCCTGATCATTGACAAAATGGTGGTGACCAGGGGCCTTATGTATAAACGGTGCATACACAAAAAAATGCTGCGTATGTCTGTTTGCATGCACACTTCGAGATGTATAAAAACTAAACTTGCCATAAATCCATGCACAATTTCATAGCAGGGTCCCCCCTAGCGTATGCACTTTTCTGTTCTGTTTTGTTTTGCAAACTGGCGGCACCCAGCGTCAAAGCAGTGCTACTGTTTTTGTGGTCTTCTTTTCTTTTTGAGATTCACATCTATGATGCGGGTTTTATCAAATACACCAAAATTAACTGTACATCATTTACACATTTAAATCACTTGATTGTAATGATTCTGTAACAATATAATGACACACAGAATGGCCAAACTACCATGGATGCTTTAGTGTTGTTGAAAGACATCGCAAATGGAAAAATTAAAAGAGTATTTACAGATAATGATGATTGGCTACTAAGTAGATTTCAATTTCCAAGATCTGTCCTCTTAGAGCTGTATGCTGAACTGATGCCAGCAAAAGGCAAACAGTCCATCTAAGAATAGAGAGTCACCTCAAAGTACAGAGCAGAGAAACAGTCCATTGTGGCGCTTGATGCTGTTGCAACTCTATAAAGGCACCTTCAGAGAATGAATTTGCTTATGTAAACAGAAAGCATTTCCACTCTATTAATGCGCTGCTCTATAGTGCACAGAAAGTGTGTCACAGTGTGTAAGAATATACCTGAACAGACACATTTTGATGAATCTGACCCACCATATGATCAGCCAGATCGGACAGCGTTACAATTTCGTTTGCATGTAATTTGCTGAATGTAAAAACAGGTAATCAGATGTAGCATTTATTTTTTAACCAATTCATTTAAATTTTGGTCAATATCACATAATACAGCCCTTATATTCCTTAGTTCATTGGCCACATCTCTTACAGCATCCACTATGGCATTTTGTGACTCCAGAACAGTACGTCAGCACATAGCTAGATGGCCTCCCAGCAGTTTCGAGGCAGAGGTGTGTGTGGAGCTAGCGCCCAGGAGTACACTTTGCATTCGCTGAAATTCTTCTTTTTTTCCACATGCCTTTTCCACTGTTTTTTAACCAAACACTGAATGGAAGGTGATATTTATATTGATCTGCATATGCAAAATTTTGGGAGGAGTCAGGGTGGGGCTGTAGGCACGTGCACATGCGTTAAATTTCATGTTCATTGGGATTTGTAATGGGGAAGTGCATGGAACTTGGTGTACACACAGATTTATGCATGTGGATTTTTTTGTGTGTACGCATTATTTCCACTTTTGTCCGTACACCATGTTATAGTGTCACTGCATTATACTTGAGGCCCAAGGTGTTATGTTAATAACCTACTATCTTTCAATTTAAATCATTGTTTTGTTTTCTAACTCATTAAGAAAACCAATTCTTAAGAAGACGATGTCATGTAGGGCAGCTTCATTTGGCCCACATTTCAAACTGTGCAATAACTTGTAGATGTTTAGGTAAATGTCACATATCGCATCCCCAACAGGTCTTCCTGTCCACATAATAGATGCCTCTTATCAGTAAGAAACTCAACAACTTTAACTACAGCCTGAAATGGCTCTTTCTAACACAGTTTTTCTAACAGTACCTTACCCAAGACTAGCATCCACCATGACTACCATAATAAAGCACTTGACACCTTATTGATTACTTTTCACACTGAATGTTAGCAGTCAACCTAAAACTAATAATAAAAGGGTACCCAAATGAACCAGTAACACAAAATGTAGTTTTGTCTTTAATGTTTTAAATATAGTTATGTAACACCCAAAATCTGATACAAAAAAGTAATTGCCCCTCTAACAATAACCAATTGCCAACCTCAGCAGCAATAACTACAGCCAAACATTTCTTTTTTTTTGCAGTTGTTCTTTAATACACTGATATTTGTAATTTTGTGAGCATGAACAGTTTACTTCAGGTCCTGTCAAAACTCCTGAGCTAAATCTGGGAATGGATTTTGACAAGGGCATTTAAAAACGTTACATTTCTTACTTCTTAAAGCAATTATGACGCTCTTGTCTTTCTGCCACACAGTCTTCAGAAGTATCCTTTGACAAAGAGTGGAATTCATGATTCCTTCAATGATGGCAAGTCATTCAGGTCCCAAAGCAGCAACACAAATCAATACAGATTCTCACTATGTAAAACAGGGTTACATCTTCTACTGACGTAAAGCACCATAGTCCACGCCAGCCAAACATTTTGACCCATGTATACATAAAGCATTATTTGAGAAATGTTAATCTTGTGGAAATAAAGGTAATAGGTCAGGGCTTTGATGAAAGGAAGTTACAACATAGGACTGGTATAATGGAAGGACAGCACAAAGGCCCGCTCTTATATAATTGGCTCCCAAAAACCACAATAACAGACAGGTAACTTGGGGTTCCATGGCCATTTAATAAAGGTTGCGGTCTAGGACTGCAGGGATAACTTGGGCCACTTGGGAACTCTAAGAGGATGGCCTCAGACAATTCCTAGATTATTCCTGACTCTGGAGAAAATCTGGAAACAATTTCTGAACTGAGCTTAAAGGCCCAGTGCGACCAGAGGGCCTCTGAACTTTAAATCATAAAGATTGCTGGACAAGGGATCAACTAGATTGAGGAAAAGAGAACACGTAGAGTGAGGAGAAGATGTTGGAAATGAGAAGGGAAAATGTGAGTATGTGTTTGTGGTAGGTAAGTGCATGAGGCACATGTGTTAGGCAGAGACAGGAACAGTTAGCCAAGTCCTAGAACACATTTATTATGTTACCCTATATGTTGCTACTTGAAGTTCTACCTTAATTGTCTCGGCTTAAATTTATTATTTATTTAATAAATCAATGTTATCCACTTTTGTCTCCTCACAGAATTCTGAGTTCAGGGATTTTTCAAAACTGCCCAGTGCAGGTCACAATCTTAACTGAGGTGCATCTTGGCAAATATGAGGTAAGTGCTGAGTTCTGCAATGCTGCTCTTTTACTGACCCACTCCCCCCACCTTTTTAATGATAAAGCAATGAACTTTGACCTTAGGATTGGCAACACAATACTGCAGTTCCCTAATTGTTCTTCTGTAGTCCTTTTTGACTTCACAAAAAAACCTGGCACACTGCTTTTAAAGAGACAGTGGCATGGCACCTAGCTCTAAGAAAGAGTAATCATTCTGCAACTTTACGTTTATCTGAAAAATATGGGTTCCAATGTTGTCTGGAAATTTTCTTTATAACCTTTAATTTGTATTATGTACCTGTAGAAATGATGTGGCAACTTTTATTGTAATGGTAAGGGCATAAAGGTAGTCAGGCTTAAATTAACATGAACTGGTCTAAATTAGGCCTGATTGCCACTTAAAGTACCCCCCATACCATACCAATAAACATCACACAACACTCTGCTTAACTAAAACCAGGGCTGCACTGGAGACACGTAGTAATCATCTCTGGACGTTAGGCCATCACAGTTTCACTTATGAACATTCAATTTAGAATTGTGAATTAACATAACCTAAGCATCTTTGGAGATGCAGGACATATTCAAGTATCTGCCTTTGATTATAAACTGGGGTAAGTGGACATTTAGAGAAAATACCTTTTCACTCCTGAAGACTATATTACTGACAATATTTCATCCAAACACATGAGAAAAGCTATCTGATTCTTCTGTATATATAGTAAATGACCATTAAAAAATGTGCCCAATTTCACTATGAAAATATATTAATAATCAGACAAGGTAAATACTTTGTCACATCTTTGAACAAAAATCCAAGTTTGCACCAAACTTGCAATTAGCTGCGATTTAGTCATGCTTGTAAAACTTTCAGTCACCTTATCTGCAAGTATGCATGTAATGTATGAGGTGGTCGAAGTCTGTAGACAAAGCAATACACAGACTGGATTGGGAGTATATGACCCAAGACAAACAATCATCCTTATGGAAAAAACAATTTAAGAAATCACTGGTCAGGGGAAACTGCTGTAATTCCCGGGAAAACGGGAACAGCCAAGCTCGCATATACAGTATAGCGTGTAAAAGTGTAAAAATCGATTGAGAAATAACAGAGTTATAGTTGAAAATAATTAAGGTGGCGCCATTGCTGCAGCTTGCACTTCATCAGACAACAGCTTTGAACAGCAACTTGAAATTGCAATGCGTCAGTCTGTTGCATCCGCATTATCTGTGCCAAGAAACTTGCCATCACAGAATGATGACATGAAACTGGATGCATTAGTAAAAGCTGAAATGGCGGTGTTTCAGAGCAACGGCAAGCGCGGGCGTTGTTTAGAACAAGTGTATCAGTATCTGATGATTGTGCCGCCTACTTCAGTGGAGGCAGAGCGTGCTTTCTCAGCTGCTGGCGTACTTCTGCATGAAGGTGCGCTCTTGCTTGGACGACCACACGCTGGACACGTTAATAATAATAATAATGATAAATTACATTTATATAGCGCTTTTCTCAGTACTCAAAGCGCACTATCCACACAGGGAGAAACCGGGGGAAGCGAACCCACAATCTTCCACAGTCTTCTTACAGCAAAGCAGCAGCACTACCACTGCGTCACCTGTGAGGACATTGTGCTTTCTACGCTCTTATTACCGCAGCTAAAGATACATGTACTTATATGACAGCATGAACTACTTGTAGATAAGGTTAGTCTTTTATTTGTGTCAACATATTGCAGTAGTTTTATTAAAAATAAGTGTCGGTCGTTCTAAAACCGTTCACATGCGAGATGCCCGGGAGCCCCGGGAATGAAATGCGGGATTCCCAAATTCCCGGGAATGGATAAATCCGTCCGGGAATGGATTCCCTAGTCAGGGGAAGTTCATAGATAACCTTGACAATGAGGCAACCATTCCCCACAGCCACGAATAGCTTCTGAGCTTGATGTTGCTGGTGCATATTAGTATATTGTGTTCTGCCCCTCTCGTCATCACATCCCACTTCAACTCACAGTACCGCCAGTTGTCTCTGTTTCTACCACTACAGCAGCTCTATGAGATTAACTCTGGAGAATTATACAAGAAACTGAAAGTCTTCCCTGACACTGCTGCTAATATTTAATTTATTGGTCACAGCTTGACTCAGTTACCTGTGATGCCATCACCTTCATGACTGTACTGTCCGCAGAAACTCTTATGTTTGCTTGTTTTACACCCTGTGTGTATGCACAGCTAATTTTCAATCATACTTCTCTATGTTGCTACACTACTGAAGCACTCTCCCTGCAGTGGCAACTGTCAATGTTTTGCATACCTTACAACATAAAACCACTTAATGCTTAGTTGTCATTTTCTGTTAATATTCACAATTCCTAATTCCTTTCTTCCAAAAAAAAAATCATTTATTTTATGCACTTCACCAGCACATAGTCAGTGTTTCAAATATTATATACATAAGAATGACTACAAACTAGTATAATTCAAGTAATGAAAATTATTGAAAAGTATAGATAGGAGGATGCAACTTCAAAACACTGATTGCAAAGAATGAAACAGATTTTACAGAAAAGACAAAAACACAAAAGAGGGAACAGAGTCAGCAGACGTGAAGTGTGGTAAGAAAGCACACTAAATTTGGTGAATGGCATGAGAAAATGGAGTGGCAATGTTAGAGCACATGCAAGTAAATGACAAACAAGGCTGGCAGAGTCAGAAGATTTTAGGTGCAGGCTGGATGTGTGGAGATGACAAATCACAGTGATGTGGGTAGGAACAGAGTTTTGGAGGACTGAGCGAGTAGTAAAACTAAATATAAATACACAATCATTTATATATACAGGTTATACATATTTATATGTGGTATAAAGTAACATGAGTCACTGAATGGCAATCAATTTTTGGCCATTTGTAGACTACATAAGGTAAAGTGTTTTCACAAATGGATCATTCTCATGGACCGGAGACCTAAGACTCCAACCTCATGGAAAAACTCATTTAATCTAGATAAATCTGAGAAAACCTTGATGATGTTCTACATAAACAGACAGAAAGGGCGATCTTAGTACAGGTCTATAGTAGTGCAGATGGTGGTATGTCAGACTGCAGTCAGGGGCTTCATGGATCAATTCCTGCTTGTATCCTTTCATCTTGATATTTCTTATGTTTCTGATACACAAATATATCCATCCATTAATTCATTTTCCTAACCTGCTTATGCAGGGCAGGGTCGTGTGGAAGCTGAAGCCTATCCCAGCAATCATTGGGCACAAGCCAGGAACATGACCTGGACAGGCACCAGTCCTTCACAGGGGTTGAACATAACATACATGTGGGCCAGTTTAGCAACACCACTTCTCCTAATGTCTTTGGACGGTGGGAGAAGAATGGAGCACCTGGAGGAAACGACTATAGACAGTAATGAAATAAAGCAAACAAATACAGACAAGACAGATTAAAAGCTGGTACAGAAATTCTAAAACGTTTATATCATTTGAAAAATATTATTTGCCAACTAGTTCCAGCAATTTAATAACGCATTTTTACCTAAAATGATTACATGATACACATAAAAACTTATACACTCATGGAATTATTAAAAATTTGTTATCTCTGATATTCGTTATTAAAAAGATATATGGCACTGGGAAGAAAGGAATTTTCTGAAACAATTTGTGTGGGTCTTTAAAGTGACCATTCTCCCTGATTTACTGAAGTTCTGCTTGTAATGGGTGACTGTCATCAGTTGAGGTAGTTTTTAATTTTCTAAACATTGCCCTCTGACGCACACTTACCACATCATCTATGTCAGTCTCAATAACTTTAGGGGCAAGTTTGTTTATCTGCTGGAGCTTTTTAAAGGTTTGGTTTGTCAGACTACTAAACTAGGAGATGAAATTGAAAGTGATGATGGACTGGATCACACTTCACTAAAACAATATTGAGGTCCTTGTCCACTTTAAACAGTCTGAGATTATGGAAAAGAAATAACTAACGATTACATTCGGAGTACCCTGTATATGTTTTTTGTATTTGAAAATGATTATTATCTAGTTTGTTCCAAATTATTTATATTTGGTAACTATTTCTAACTCCTTCCCCAGAACAATGGACACGCAATTTTCTGCCTCTTAAAAGTCAAATACAATATCATTTCTTTGGTCTTTTTGGCAATTAGAGTAAAATGGTTCTTATTATACCAGTTATCCAGATTTATCACACAAAAAATATTCACACCATACAGTCTTTAATTATATCAATTATTCGGTGTTAAGATGTACATTTATTTTTATATTATTTTATTATCTGGAAGCATAATAACATATTTTCAATCTTCCATTAAATTTTCCATTGCTGTCTTCTGTATTCGTTAATTTAAACTGATTACATAGTGAATCTTACCTTCACTGTCTATCTGCATTGTTCTTTATTAGTTTACATGTCTGACTTACTCCTGCAGAAATACTTAGCTGGGAGTTGACAAGTATAACTCCAGCTCATAGACATATCAATAGCATTCTATTAATTTCTCACATTTATGTACTATCATAACTGTATTAGGCATTCCACATGCAAAACAAAACAGCTTGCAGAATGGAGCCTTAATAACTACTACTGTAAAATATAAACACATTATAAAAAACATCATATATGTACAATAGATGTATTATATACATGATATTCAAATGTATGCAGGCCTTTTCTGTATATGATACAGTTTTTCAGCAGCAATGCTTGCCAATTTTCTGTAGAAACAAACCCCAACTGAAGAGAACTTAATTATTAAAAATAATGAAAAGTTCTACCAGCGCTTTTCCTGTTAGACAGAAGACATGGAGCTTTAATTGAATAATGAATTATCTTACTTGAGTGACAAGGAAGTATTCTATCAGTATTTCACAAACCTCCTGCTAAAGCCTCAAGAGCAGCCATCGTCTTGACAGCTAATAATCCTGCACTCAGCCTAATGGAATGCTGCAGTATTTTCTTCAACATTTCGCAATGACTTTTTCACTTTTTTATGATATCATTTTCTAACATACACTCTCAACCTAGTTAATCCAATCCAGGGTGGCAGGGGGCTGGGGCTTGAGCCTATTCCCTCAATCTCTAGGCATGAGGCAGACAGTACCCCCTGACAGGGTTCAGTCCATCACAGAAAATGTCCTTAGTGGCTTTCAAATTTTTCTTTTTTACAACTGAATAATATTGGTTCCCTCCAGGGTGACACAGAAGTTGAGAATATTGTCTTAACGAACCGAGCATTGAGTATGAAGCCCAGTTTTGACCATATGCATGTTTGCATGTCCTCCCCATGTTTTTCACAGTGTACTCAGGTTTTCTTTACAAATCCCAAAGATGTGCTTATGGGGTTAACTGGTGACTCTAAATTGGGCCCCAGGGATGTCTGGGCTCTACATGGACTGCTGCCCTGTCCAGGGATGGTTCCTACCTTGAGCACCATACTGATGGGATTGGCTTCTGCTACTCTACAACCCTAAACTGGACTAAGCTGATTTAAGGACGTTTTCATTGATTATTGACAGAGCAGAAAAAAGGTATTAAACACATTGTAATAAAGCCATATAGTCAATTGACACTATAGTCATTTTAATATTTGTCATTGAACCGCAAGTTAATTTCTTTTAAGCTTGCCTGCTCTTTGCTTTGGGTCATGGAACACAGCCACATAATCATCAGCTCAGGTTTTTGTTCATTGTTGTGAGGACTGCACTTCTCAGTATTTGAAGTACACACAGCAGTGACAAGATTACAAAGTAGATGCTCTCTACTAAAGCAGTAACAACTAAGGCAGAGAAATGAAGAAGGCAAGAAAAATGTCTCTCAGTTACAGTGTTAAGAAAAATAATACATTTTATTGGGCTGTACCACTGTATTTAAATCAATCCTAAGAGAAACAAGAGAAATTGCAAAGGTAAAAAGTATAAAGATAAGCTGAAAGAGAAAACGAAAACAGCTAAAAAGGACTTTAAATATTTAAGAAACAGAGCCATAGAAAGAGCTTAAAAAAGAAATATATAGATGATTCACGGGTTGTTTTAGCCTTTTTTTGGCTTTCGATCACTCTGCACCTTGTTAAATTCTCTCCTTGGCAGTCAATATGGCATCAAGCAGTGTGATTACTTTGCCTAACATTGGGTCTAAAACTGTAATTTGTGACAGCAACAGACAATTTATTTGGAACACAAAAACACATGAAAGCATGCAACTGCTTTTATTTTCATGTAATAATATATTCACTCCTTTTTTTCTTTTGTTACCATTTTACACATCAGACAAACGGGCCCCAAGTCCAACATTTTAGATTTGGGGGTAGGTGTGTGTGTGAATCCTGAATTTCAGTACAAGGGGAAAAAAGTAAATTGCTGATGTCAGAAGAGATTGTTTGATCAGAAGTATAGCTTAAACAAAAGGGATGGCTCTCTCTTTGGATTCTGAACCATTATGCAGGTCATGTACCAGAAAGACTTAATAGAAATGTATGTACACATCATGGAGGCCCTAAAGGATGTACAGTAAGACCTTCTGTGTGGGATGTTGAAGTTCAGCAGGAGAGCTTTGTAGAGTCTGCTGCATTAGCATTGACTCCATGTGTCTTTAGACTGGGAAACGTAATAACACACTAGCTAGCACTGCTACCTCAAAAAGACTCCGAAGTCTTGTGCTCAAATTCAGTGTTGTATTAAAGCTATTGCACTTTATCAACGAATAGAAAGACAGAACTTTATAGATGGACAGAACTAAATTTGTTCCCAGTGGGAAGCTAAATAAATAAATAAGCACATTTACTTTGGTCTGAACACACACTGGAATAACTATAAAGCAAGAAAACTCTTAAGAAAGATAAGTTCTGACTTGGCTATCACAGTCATAGTGAGGCATTACGCAGATGTATTGCTGTTGGTTTAAAGGAGCTCCAGTAGTGTTTCTTGACACACTTCAGCTGAATAATTTGAACACACCAAAACACATCTTAATTACAGTCTACTTAAAAAGGCAAATCCTCTGGATTTTAGAATTGAACCTAACATATGCATACTGTAATAACTGGTAAACAGCACAGTGGCACCAGAGCCTTAGAGAGCCTGAGTTTGAATCATAGCATGATCTTTGTTGATTTGAAATTTCCATGTGTTTAGCTGTGTTAACTGGCAACTCTAAAATGGCTAGTATGTATGAGTATACCAATCAAATGTGGTGCCTGCTTAAGGGTAGATTCCTGTCTTTAGCCCAACGTTCCTGGCCCTCTGTAACCCTATAGTTTAATTAAGTGGGTTTGAAAGTGGACAGATGGCTGGCGTAAGCTGATAGATCTTGATGTCTCATCTTAGCAAAGAAAGAAATTATGGTTTAAACATCCTGCATCGTGCAGGAATCCTTAACGTTTCAGGGTGAATCTTAAACAGTGGCTAATACACTCACAAAATTAATTTCTTTAATGACATTATTTTGTTGGCACTTAATTTTAACAAACAGAGTCACCTTCACATTGAACATACCTCCAACAAATGCATCTCCAGCACCATTAGTGTCCACAATATCTTTCTGGTCAATTTCTAAAACAGGGTAAATGGTTACTTCATCACCTAGAAACAGGAGGAAAGATACCATCTTTAGTTTTCCTTGGTACTTGCAGTTAAATATCTGCCAGTAAGTCACATAATACAAACACACTTCATTATCCTTGACTTACATCAAGCTTTCACTTATAATTTGAAGGAGAGTGATAAATATTTTGATTAGTCAAAATTTTTTTTTTTTTTTTTAACAAATATTTCAACAGTATTTTCTCTCCCTCTGTTATCAAATGAACAATTTACTCCAAACACTTCAGTATAAGAGAATATTTCAGTCTTAATCCTGATACTCAAATACCCAATTTCTTTTCCTGCCATAAATATATGCAACTTGCATGCTGTGTCTGTGTTCAAACAGAATGGATTAGCAATGAAACTATTAGAAAGCTTTATAATGAAACAATTACAACTGCCACTGACAAGGTTGTCTCTTACATATTTTCTCAACCTGGATTCTGTGGCTAAGCGAGTTGGAGATAATGACTTAGTTTAATTACCACTTCAAAAGGCAAACAAAGGCAAAGCCCTATCGACCGTTTCTACACTGACTACTAATCACTTTTGTTTCCAGTGCGGCTTCCAAAGTGCTCTTCCAAGAAGTGTGTCCTTTACACTGTATTCACTACATTTCCAAAACATACTCAGGTGCTTCTCTGTTCTTTTACCTTTTAAGTCATCACTAGCAAAGTGACATATGGATGAAATAATACATTGGCAGCAGCCTCCTCTTGGCTTCATGCGGAACAAAGGATTTTGCTTTTCTCTTTTTAATGTAGGCATTTCATTCACTGAAGCAGTATGTCAGTGACAACCTGACGTGAGATGAATTAAACTAAACAATTCTGTATGGATCATTTAACTCCACCATTTTAGATGACAGGATTTTTTTTTAAATCTCTCAGAATCTACTACTAGTTCATTGGAACCATTAGTTTGACCACAACATGTTCTCACGCATTTTGCACACAACATTTCTCACACACACATTCCTCAATTAAAAATTAACAATGCTACTATCTACTAAACCATAATGAGAAGAGCATTTATTAGGATGCCATGGGAATCAACTTCACAGTTGGAGCATAACCGGTCTAATCTTTGATCAGAGTTGCATCTTAAAAATCGTATATAAAAAAGGCATTATGACAATTTTAAGATCCCTAGCACGAATCAAACAGTTGTTGATAGAGATGGCTGAATTTGCAATATGATGGACATTTTAATCAAAACACAAACAAAGTATACTGTATATCTCTGATTACTTTAGTCTGTTAGGAAACTGAGAGTTAGAACAAATCAAAGGTCCACATTATCTTTACAGCCTAATAGCTTCCTAAAAGCAAATCTAACTCACCGGACTTCAAATGACCACATTCTCCTTCTTCTCCAGAAATAATCTACCCTTTCTTACGACAGGATAAGTGAAACATTCTTAATATAGATATTCCCTTCCCATTAGATAAATGTGCTGTTGATTGTTCCTTTGGTAACTAATTAATTTAAAATAAAGATCCTTTTAGGATCAGCTAATTAGTAACAAAACTACTTGGCATAATTAATTCTGTAGATGAAGCACACAAGCCCACCTCTCTCTTGAAATGATTAAAGGCAAATGTTATATGTAAATTACACTAGCAGCAATTTCTGTTATTCAACAATTAAAGAAGAAAATGGATAATTGTATTCTGGGCTCTCTTTAAAGCAGCAGATTTACATTACAGGTACAAGACCAGAACTGTTGGAACAAAGTGCTTCTGAAAGATCTGAGCAGTCTTAAAGGTAGTAATGAGTCAGATTTTACAGAGCACACCCGCTGCTGCTTACTGTAAAGGATTATAAATAACTCAAAAGAAAACCACATTAACCATATGCAAATGTTTGCAAGCAGAAGCCTTGTCCAGTGGTCACAAAGCTTTCACGTAAAGCCTTGGCAAAGTAACTGCAAAATGCACGATGCTACCTTCTGTAAAATGAAGCACAACAAGAAGTATTTCTTTTGCCACTCTTTTAGATAATTACTGCTTATTAAGTGCAAGGAAACCTTACTTCTACACGAGGGGCCTTATCATACAGCAAAGAGCCACTAAACTGAAATTTACATTTTTTTATAGGTGTCTCTTTCTGAATCTGCTAACAGGCAAGAAAACAACCAGTCAAATATTTACACCCACAACAAGTTCATCAGCTTTTAATAGTCTAAGTGTGAACATCAGATAGCTAAGAGTGTTTCCAAAACTGATGGTAAGGGCAAGTCTCTTCCATTAATATGTCTTCACATCTTAAATAAGATTAGTCCAACAGAAGTGCCCCTTAAATTGGCACTGGAACACCTAACTTAATACATCCACCCATTTTCAAACATGCTTGATCGAGTTCAGATCTTTGCAGCATTGGGTACAAGACAGTTTGCCATTAAGTAACAAGCTCGCCTTTCAGAGGTGGGAGGCACAGGCATCATGTACAGTACAAACTCATATAGGGTGATGGTTGAACCCTGAGCCCAGGAGCCACTTATCAGTTTATTACACGCTATCAGTATTTTAGTCTTAACTGTTGTATCCAATAAAGGGTAATCAGTAGGTGCTTTGGTTGTTACACAGTTCTCAAATACAAAGACCTTAGTGTAGTTTTGCAGCACATAAAAAGTGTGGCCTAATTGTGATGACTGACCACCAAAACAGTGGAGGTTATGACAATACTGAGCTTAGGTTCCATATTCTGCACATTCCTTTTACACTAAACCATGTATTACATACTGTATTTTTCCTCTGAAGAGCTTAAAATCTCTGATAGAGAGACAGCTTTCCATACAACTAGTAGGGAACAGGTTGAACCTGTTAAATATTGGTACATGTCTAGATTACCACTTTCAAGTGCCAGAAGTTTAAAACAGGGCAAAAGTTGGTTATCTGGAAACAAATATAAGTAGATAACTCATTTAAAAAAAAAAACAAAAAAAAACTAACAAGCGGAAATGCTGACCTCAATTTAAAATATTTCATTTTCACTGTGTTTGTATTCTGTGTTTGACTTTCCATATTGGTCCCTTTGTTATGTTATACTTTGTTTTGTCTATTGCGACTTATACAGTATGGTGCCATTGTGGCAACCATGCTCTTTCAACCTAGTTGTTTTCTCCACCTTTTATAAACAGCATTATGAAACTAATACATCCTATATTGTTCTCAGTAAAGAATACACCTTTGCCAATTCTGTATTGAACCAGTGGTTTTCTTCCCATACCCTCAAAACATGCCTGTATAAAATGCCTAAATTTGCCTGTTGTCACTGGTGTACGTGAATGTTCTCTGTATAAGACTGGTTCTCCATAAAGGGTTGGCTCTGGCATTGTGCCCAATACTGTCAGAACCCTGAGTCCTATTAAGCGGTTTTAAAATGGGTGAATGCAAATTTATCGTGTAATGGAGTAGTGTGTTCTGAGTAACAGATGATGAAATCCCCTGCAAAATGAAAATGTATACTGTGCAGTTAATCCTCAGACTAAAGATTGACTGTGCCATCTCAGACCATAATCTGAATCTCTTGGCA